>NW_005357569.1:0-492 GCF_000412655.1 Myotis brandtii
ACAACTAATATGTAAAAGGCACTTCAAGATGCCCAAAAATCCTGGATCCCCGCCAATCTTCTGACCTCAATGTGCTACTCCAGAATTTTCCTGAACCTCTTTCACTGTCTCCCACACCCCACATACAATCTTTCAGCAAATCCTCTTGAATCCATGCTTTCAACAAATAAAGAAACTGACCTCTTCCTCCCACACTTGTCTGACCACCCTCACCTGTCACCTGGATGACTGCACTTGCCTCCTCACTGGGCTCCCTGCCCTCCACCCAGCAGCCACACGCTGAGGAAAGTAGGCTAAGGTGAACATCCTGATTCCTTTCTTGAGCAAGTTTTTCTGTCTGAATCTATGGCTGGAATGTGGGGTGTGGGGTGGGGAGGGGTCAAAAGTTCTTTCTGAGTTTTGTTTATTAAAAGCTTAAAATCAATATCCCAAATAGAAACTTCGGAAAGGCTAAGTTTTGGATGCCTTCACTAAACACAGATCACTCACGCC
>NW_005357570.1:0-1147 GCF_000412655.1 Myotis brandtii
CCTCAATTGGGAAACTTGAGAGGGGGCCAGCCACAGGCCCTTGTAATAATAGGGGCATAAATCCTCAACCCCTTTGCAAATTTCAATCAGTCAATGACCTCTTCAGGGCAACCCCAGGCAGTGCAGGATTGAACCTCCATTCAACCACCCACACAATACTAACCCCAGACTCACCAGTAGCAGCCATTCCTACAGGAGTGTCTGGGCCACTGCCTAAGGGAACTGTAGGTTTAATATTAGGACAGAGCTCCACCTCATTACAGGGGATCTTAGTCATCCCAGGAGTTGTTGATGCAGACTACACAGGAGAAATACAGATTTTACTTTCCCCACCCACCACAACGATACAGATTCAGCCCAACCAGAGAATTGCCCAATTACTCCTGTTACCAATACATAAAATAGGGACAGCTGTTACCCAGGAAGCTAGAGGGGCCGGAGGCTTTGGATCTAGTGATGCAGCATTTTGGATACAAGAAATCCATGCTACTAGACCTACAAAAATTTTACAAATTCAGGGAAAACCAATTGAAGGTATATTGGATACAGGAGCAGATGTTTCCTGCATAGCAGGGAAGGATTGGCCCTCTTCATGGCCCACGCACACCACCTCCACTTCCCTAGTAGGACTAGGCAAGGCATCTAATGTAAAAAAGAGTTCTCAGATTTTAACTTGGGCTGATGAAGATCAACATTCAGGAACATTCTGTCCCTATGTAATTACGACTATCCCCTTTACATTATGGGGAAGAGATATCTTGTCTCAAATGGGAGTTCTATTATATAGCCCCAGTGATAGAGTAACATCACAGATGCTAGACACGGGATCTAATCAAGAAAAGGGCTTAGGAAAAGAAAGTAATACCTCACACTCCTCGACAGGATTTATAATTGGGGCCATTGCCCATAGGACTGCTGATCCCATAGTCTGGAAATCATCACAACCAGTATGGGTCGAGCAATGGCCCTTAACATCTGAGAAAATAGCAGCAGCCCGACAATTAATTGATCAGCAATTAGCAGAGGGACATATAGAGCCATCAAATAGTCCCTGGAACACACCCATATTTGTAATAAAAAAGAAATCAGGCAAGTTCATCTCTGCCTCATCCTAGCACACCTGACCAGTGCCTGTCTGCAGCAGATG
>NW_005357571.1:0-774 GCF_000412655.1 Myotis brandtii
TGATGATTTCTTTTGCTGTGCAGGAGCTTTTTATTTTTGTGTAGTTCTATTTTTTATTTTCTCCTTAGTTTACATTAGAGGTTGCAAATGAGGCATGGTAAAGATATTGCTACGGCATATGTCTGATATTTTGCTGCCTGTGGATTCTTCTAAGATTTTTATGGTTTCCCGTCTTTTACCCATCCTTTATCCATTTTGAGTTTATTTTTGTGTGTGGTGTAACTTTTGATCCATTGGGCTGGATCCCTAAAACCTTATTCTTTCCAGGCAGTCTTCTGCTGGGGGCCTGATGACTCACTTGCTGCATGTAGGTTGCAAGAAGCAAATATGAAAGGAGTCACTGGAGGTTGAGCCTCTCATTGTGTGCCAACATGCAGGGAAGGGGGTTGCAAATGAGGCGTGGTAATTATCCCAAGCATGAGTAGGGTCCTTAAGTAATGTAGGGGTTACTTTCTGGGCTTTGTCTCTGATGATAAGAAAAAGAAAGGGGGAAGAGCAACTTGGACTGCTCGCTCCGAGCTTGCTTACATAGGAGAGTGCTTTCCTTAAACACTCGCCACTGGTGCAGTGAGATGGGTCTTTTCCTACTTTGGCTTTGGACCCCAGGAAAAAGGAGAGGAAGGAAGGACTGCTGGCAGCTCCTGCTTTGAGTATCTCTCCTCCCATCCCCATCTCTTTGATGGGTGGGACAAAGGACTAATTGGCTTTGAAAGGTGTATTTTTTTAATTCTGTTTCGACTAATAATTCCCTTCACCCTGACCTGGAGATTTTAA
>NW_005357572.1:0-842 GCF_000412655.1 Myotis brandtii
GGCCGCCACTCCAGGCACATGGATCCTCTGGGGAACCCACCACGACAGCACTTTCCTGCTTCCAGGCACCAGGGACGCCGGGATGCGAACCCGACCTTCCCCACGAGTTTCCTCCATCCCAGAGGCCCCTGTGCAGGTCGACTGAGGACACAGGGACTGGAGGCCCCTCTGGTCTCGGGGACACACAGGGAGGAGCAGAGACCACGCACGGACACGCCCGAAACCCGCTCTTCCACTGAGTGTGCTGTGCAGCGCGGCAGCCTCGTCCCCACGAGGAGCAGCAGGTGCACGGGCGGTCAGAGCCTGTGGCCACGGCGCAGCCTCTGCTGAAAGCTGTCATCTTCCTGTTATGAAAACAAGACTCAGCTGCCCAGGAGGGAGTGCCTTCACGGGAAGCCATGGCACTGCCCACAGAACTGCTCACGGAGGTGCCCACGGCACTGCCCACAGAACTGCCCATGGCGCTGCCCACGGCACTGCCCACGGAGCTGCCCACAGAGCTGCTCACGGAGGTGCCCACAGCACTGCCCACAGAACTGCCCATGGCGCTGCCCATGGCACTGCCCACGGAGCTGCCCACAGAGCTGCCCACGGCACTACCCACAGAGCTGCCCATGGTGCTGCTCACAGCACTACCCACAGCACTGCCCACAGAGCTGCCCACGGCGCCGGCCCCAGGATGGATGTGCGGCCCCACAGGCTAGGCCTCGTCGATTCACTGACGGTCCCCAGTCCTCAGTCCAGCACCAGTGCCAGCGCCGGGAGGCCACACAGGCCGCAGTGTAAACAGCCCAGGTAGGAGGCGGGCAGCCCTGGTGCTGGGCCGAGGCTGCGGACACACA
>NW_005357573.1:0-2317 GCF_000412655.1 Myotis brandtii
TATCTTCCAGCTTCTCAGCATAACTTCCTTTTTAGTCACCCTGGGTATCCTGAAGGCCTTTCTTAAAAATATGCGTGCATAGCTTGTATGCCCTTTCTTATGGAGTTCTTGAATTAAAGTTTTTAAATTAAAATTTCAAATCCTCACCTGAGAATATGTGAAAGGGAGAGGGAGAGGGAGAGGGAGAGGTATATCCCTCCGACCAGGTATGGAACCCATTCAATTCCGTATGCTGACCTGGAATTGAACCAGTAACCTTTTGATGCATGGAACTATGCTCAACCAACTAAGCCTCTCTGGCCAGGCCATCTTACATTCTTTGTGATAGATAGACCCCTTTTCTAAAGTCATGCTTTAGTCATGGTCAATGTTATACCATTTGGCTCTGGATTTTTTTTTCTGTCTATCTTATTTTAGTGGTGATGTGTGTAATGTGTGTGTTTCTATGAGAGTGTATGTATTTGTCTTCTGGTTTGAAACTGCCCAGGTCAACAAGAAAAGTGTTTTCTATGTCTTTGGCATGTCTCTGTCCCTCTTTCACCCTCATCTCTCAGTCTCTGTCCTATAGATTTAGTAAATAAAAATGCAGAATATCCACTTAAATGTGAATGTCAGATAAACCATTAATGCTTTTTTACTATAAATATTCTGCATTATATGGGGCATTCTGATATTGAAACGTCATTCACTGTTTATCTGGCATCCTTATTTCACTGGTGTCCTGTATTTTATCTGGCAATCATACATGTGGCTTTTGTCATCTCCCTGTGAACATCTAGAAACATACCAGAGATGTCTCTCTGGGATTCCAGCCCTTGTCCCCTCTAAAATATAAGACCCCAATGCTGCTGCATGTCTGATATTTCAATCCTGCCCTGTCAGAGTTGCTGATTTCTGCCGTATCACACTTGTCTACTAAACATGTCTAGAAAAGCTAGTGGCATCCTATCTGCCATGCAGGCACATTCTTTTCCCTAACATAGAATATTCTCTTTTTGCTCAAGTACAGATTATGACTAATAAAAATACTGCCATCGATATAAGCCAAGGTCTTGGAGGTTATTCTTGTGGATTCTGTATTGAGACTATTGGTCTTTCTTGTGCAAAGAACTGATGAGCAATTACTTGAAACATCCAGAATTCATAATGTATGTGACCAAGGGGATCTTTGCATCCCGTCGATGCCCCCTAGGTCTCAGGCTAGATTAACCATGTCTTAGAGCCTCGGAAGAGGAGGACTCATGTACTTATTATTATAAAGCTCTGTCCTCTACTGGACCAGAGACTCAGGCACCAGTGTTACCTGTCAGCTGTGCCTGAAGCTTGGCTCCATTTTCCTAAGTTTATCGTGACTGACTATTTAACTTACAATTTGAGTTGGAATAAAATAATCCTTTGAAAACTTTCTGGAGGGGCCACTAAACATCAGGATAGAACCTTGAATGTTTTATTCGTGATTATAGATTATATTTATTATTGTGTTTTATATACACAGCATAGGGAAACTAAATAAGTATTTGAATAAATGAACAAGTGAATAAGTAGATAGATGGACAAATGAATAAAGGAGTATAACTGGAGTACATTGCCCAAACAGCTGCATAAACATTTACTCAACAGATACTTAACCAAAGTCCCGGATGTTGGGAACTTATATTCAAAAGGTGGTCACTATTCTTCCTAGAATTCAGCCTCCAGCTCACACACTTCCTAGAGGCCAAAACTGTCTTGCTTTTGGCTCATGCCATAAAATAAAATATCTTGCAGCATAATGCTTCCTCTTATTAGGAACAATTTTAGACCTTAGCTGGGTCCACCAGGGTTTGTAAAAGTCTCAGATTTTCTGTATGTTGTGGCAAGGCATGAATTAAGATCTTCCCTGGAACCTGTAGGGTTTCTTTTGCTAGGTCATGTGTGCCCATGGGCATCATCTTGATCTCATAGATCTACACATCTGCTCATATTTTGGATCATCCATGACTATGGCCCTCTTAGTACACACTCTAAACCTTAGCCATGGCATTTTTTCTGGAGAAAATTTACACACACACACACATACACACACACACACACATCTATGACCAACTAACCTTATTCAATAGACTTCACATCATTTCCTTCTAGTGGATTCTCTCCAAAGCAAGGTGCTTTCCCCCTCTCCTAACCTTTAGTTTAGAACCCAGATAGAACACAAATTGGGCACATTTCCTATTAGCAGGCATTGCTCTTCACTGTGGACTTGTACTTGAGAAGTACAGTTATAACCTCGTCCAGTGCACTCTCTTTCATACAGACTCTGGTTTTCTTCCCTGCTGTT
>NW_005357574.1:0-1625 GCF_000412655.1 Myotis brandtii
CCTATATAATAAAAGGGTAATATGCAAATTGACTCTAGTGGCAGAATGACCAGGAATAACTGGTCGCTGTGATGCGCACTGACCACCAGGGGGCAGATGCTCAATGCAGGAGCTGCCCCCTGGTAGTCAGTGCGCTTCCATAGGGGGAGTGCCGCTCCGCCTGAGCCAGCTCATGGCTGGACAGCGCAGCGGCGGTGGCAGGAGCCTCTCCCACCTCTGTGGCAGCGCGAAGGATGTCCGACTAATGGCTTAGGCCCACTCCTTGCCTGGAGTGGGCCATCCCCCGAGGGCTCCTGGGCTGTCAGAGAGATGTCTAACTGCCAGTTTAGGCCTGATTCCCTGGGGAGCAGGCCTAAGCCATCAGTCGGACATCCCCCAAGGGATCCGTACTGCAAGAGGGCGCAGGCCAGGCTGAGGAAGACCCCCCCCAAGTGCACAAATTTTCATGCACCAGGCCTCTAGTATATAATAACCAGTTTTATCTAGTGCTTGCTATGTGCTGAGAACTATGATAGAGCTTTACATGTATTAACTTATGACAGCCATTGAGATAGGGTTATTACCAATAGTGCACCTTAGAAATCAGAACACTCAAGAGGTGAGTTAACACGCCCAAGGAGACAGTGGGTAAGTGGGAGAGCTCAAATTTGAACCTTGAGATCCAGGTTCCAAAGACTTTGCTTAAATTCACTCCACGGTAGCTCCAAATTGCATTTGCATACAACTCTGGGGCTTTCAAAAGTCTTCATAAAATATTTATAATTTTCCTTTTTTTTACCACCCAATTCTTCATAAATGTATAGAAAATGTATTGCATGTAAATCAGAATAGTCCTGTGAGGTAGGTGGCCAGTTAAACAGGTGGCTACATAGAGCTTTGCAGCCATTTACCCCTTGACTGTGGCCCACCCGCAGGACTGCTTATGAAATAAAACGATCTTGCCATCATGGCGGTTCAGACCCCCTGCCTTCCTGTTAGCCATGAGTCCCTCTGACCACAATTGTGCCAAAGCCCCGTTTGGCATTTTGCTCCTCGAACATATTCCAAAGCCAAGACAAGCTCCCCTTTCAAAAGGCATTGGCATGAGTGCCCTGGGAAAATCTACTGCAAGGTTGCAGATGAATTGATATGATTTCGTTGATTGGATCTTTTTATTTATGAGGCATAATTTATGAGCGCTGGAGAGCAAACTGCAGTGAGTGATGACTAACCACAGCCCAGGTCATAAATCAGGAGCAGTGAAAGAAATGGTGATTTTGATCGAATCTATTGAATTAGCTGTTGGCCTTCGCCAATACAGGTATTGGAAAGACCTTTTTAATATCTATTTGTCTCCCTCCTGGGAATGTGATAACAGTCTCGTTACATGCCCCCAGGAAACGAATAATTTAATAGTTTGCCTGTTAACATGCAACCTATTTACTCGAGTTATTAATTATGGGCATGGCTGTGCCTGTAGGATTTTTATTTATTTTGGATGTGAATTGTCAGGAAAATTTATTCCCGTGCTCCAGTTTTTCTAAACAGTGACATGGCCTCCTGCTGCTTCTTGATATTTCCGTGTTCTTGGTGGTGTCCAAATGCTTCGTATTTTATCAAAAATTGTCATATTCCACAAGGAAGCA
>NW_005357575.1:0-1109 GCF_000412655.1 Myotis brandtii
GAAAGCAGGTCTAATTAAGTAAGTTTATTCAATAACTATAAAAGTTGACTTGCGAATGCGCAATACATATAAAGCTCTCTGGTGCCAATCACATGCGTGTGTTTCCATCTGTCATTGTCTATCGTGAATTTGGTTGACACTTCTATTATAGAGAAAGGGCGAGTAGCAATATTAAAATATTTCTTCTAATTAATTTCCTTTCAATGTGCACGAATTCATGCTCTGGGCCACTAGTACTTTTATAAAATCCAACAACAATGATTTGCTAGAAAAATAATCATGTTATATAAAGGTCTATAAGTGCTAATTTTCTATTTCTTTTTTCTTCATTAATTGAATTTATTGGGATGACATTGGTTTGCAAAACCGTACAGCATTCAAGTGCACAATTCAATGAAACCTCACCTGCTCACTGCACCTTGAGTCATTGCCCCAAGCAACCTCTATTTCCATCCTCCAGACTCCTGTAGCCACTGTAGAAAATAGTATGGAGTTTCCACAAAATGGTAAAAATGGAACTGCCTTTTGATCTAGCAATTCCACTTCTGGGCATAGATGCTAAGAATCCTGAAACACTAATTCAAAAGAATATGTGCACCCCTGTGTTCATTGCAGTGTTATTTACAACTAGAGGTCCGGTGCACAAAATAGGTGCATGGGGGGATCCCCTCAGCCCAGCCTGCACCCTCTCCAATCCAGGACCCCTCAGGGGATGTCCGACTGCCAGTTTAGGCCCGATTACGGGGATCAGGTCTAAACTGGCAGTCGGACATTCCTCTCACAATGTAGGACTGCTAGTTCCTAACTGCTTACCAGCCTGCCTGCTTGATCACCCCTAACATCCCGCTGCCAGCCTGATCGCCCCTAACTGCCCCCCTCCCACCGCTGGCCTGGTTGCCCCTAACTGCCCCATACCGGCCTGATCACTGCCAACTGCCTCCACACTGGCCTGGTCAGCCCGTACTGCACCCAACCAGCCAGCCTGGTCACCCCTTGTTTCCAAGTCTTAGCTCCTCTGCAGACTGAACAGCCACCCCACCGCCAGCCTGGTTGCCCCTCGTGGCCGCCCCCAACAGCCTGGTTGCCCCACGCAGCCTGCTGTTCAGTCA
>NW_005357576.1:0-764 GCF_000412655.1 Myotis brandtii
CATAAGAGGAATCAGAAATTATATTAATAGGCTGTTGTAAATCTTGCAATGCAGCTTTAATACCTTCTAATTCAATTCTTTGCACAGAAGTATGACTGGTCAGTATGACTCAGTCAGAATTTATAGTATGATAGGCGGCTTTCCCATTTGATGACCCATTAGTAAAAACAGTTAAAGCTCCAGGAATTGGTTCCTGCCTAGTATTTTTTTGGTATGATGATGGAGGTCTTATATAAAAATTGTAGTAGTTTATATTTTAATAGGTGACAGCTAAGTTCCCCTGAATATCCACTTAGCCCAATTTGCCAATTTAAGTCAGTTTGAAATAACAGTTATTCTTTTAACTTTACTTGTCCTAAGTTATGGACAGTAAATGACATTAATTAAATTTCTGGTATTAATCTTTGGGTAAATTTACATAAACTTTGTTTAAGGAGGCAAAACAGAAATTATTTACTTTAGTTTATGAGGCCCAATATATTGATTTTAAATTATAGTTAGACATCTGAAGGAAACCTCTTTTTATTTCCTTCCAGACAGTTTTCTTTCTCACACAAGCAACAAATGTAAGGAACATGGTTGCCTTTTGAGATTTTAACAAATACTGCCACAAAGCCATATATTTCAAGTGATTTTTCATTTATGGTGACTGTAATTATTGTCAGATTTAGTATTTTAACAACAATTTGTAAATGTTAGCAATTATATTTTTAAAAAGTATCCCCTCTGGCTTATTTGCATATACAGAGGAATCATGGGAAGCC
>NW_005357577.1:0-931 GCF_000412655.1 Myotis brandtii
GAGCCGCATGTGGCTCGCGAGCCAGTTTGCCAACCACTGGCAATATCCCTTATGAACATAGATACTAAAATCCTTAAGAAAATATTAGCAAACCAGATCCAACAATACATTAAAAAGATCATACATAATGGTTGCATCAGTCTGCATTCCCACCAGCAGTGTACCAGGGCTCCCTTTTCTCCACATCTTCACCAGCACTTGTCATTTGTTGATTTGTTGATAGTAGCCATCTGACAGGTTTAAAATGGTACCTTATGGTCATTTTGATTTGCATCTCTCAGATGATTAGTGACTTCGAGCATTTTTTCATATATCTCTTGACCATCTGTATGTCCTCTTTGGAAAAGTGTCTATTTAGATCCTTTGCCCGTTTTTTAATTGGATTGTTTATCTAGCTTTTATTACGTTGTATGAGTTTCTTATATATTTTTGATATTAATCCTTTATCAGATGTATCATTGCCAAATATGTTCTCCTATATAGTGGGTTCTCTTTTCGTTTTGTTGATGGTTTCTTTTGCTGTGCAGAAGCTTTTTATTGGATATAGCCCCATTTGTTTATTTCCTCCTTAGTTTCCTTTGCATGAGGAGATGTATCTGTAAAAAAATTGCTACAAGAGATGTCTGAGATTTTGCTGCCTATGGTTTCTTCTAGGATTTTTACAGTTTCATGACTTACATTTAAGTTTTTTATCCACCTTGAGTTTATTCTTGTGTATGGTATAAGTTGGTGGTCTAGTTTCATTTTTTTTGCATGTATCTGTCCAATTTTCCCAACACCATTTATTGAAGAGACTGTCTTGACTCCATTGTATGCTCTTGCCTCCTTTGTCAAATATTAATTGAGCATAATGGCTTGAGTCAATTTCTAGGTTCACTGTTCGGTTCCACTGATCTAAAAAAATTAAATATGGAATTGCCATTTGACCCAG
>NW_005357578.1:0-751 GCF_000412655.1 Myotis brandtii
TTTGCCGAGCTGCAGTTTGCCGACCACTGCCCTAGAATATGAAAGTGTGAAGCTAATGTATGGAAATTAAAACCATAGTTACTTATCATGGACTGTAAGTTAAGTCCCTGGTGTGTAAAGTTAGATGAATCTCTTGAATACAAAACATTGCCTGTGGAGAGAGGAAGAGAATATTAATTCTTGTGAAGATTAGATTGGTTTGAGACAGATGATAAAGTTATTCTGAAGAACAGTGAGGACATATTTCACTGACAAAAAGCTGACTGACACTTATGTGCTTGAATAAGGAAGGTGATGTGTGAGTGAGTTTGACGACCAGATGAGAGGCTCTAAACCCTTGGCCTACGCACATTCACTTCCACACCACAAATAATGTCTCATACTTGTTTTCTCCCAAATTCATTTTACCTCTTTTGGGGAAATTTAGGATTGAATATATGAGTGAGCAAGTTGTGAGTGGGGGAGCAGATATCAGACACTGGTGGCCATGGTGTGTACTGGCTGGACTTTGGTTTCTGGATGCCTTAGGGATTCAAGATTACAATAAACCTGAGAAAAAGGGAAGGGTAGTGGAGGTATGGCTAATTACCATGTTTCTCTATTATTAGATAGGATAATTGATGTTCTTAATGGAAATTTTTTCAGCTGTTATTTATTTTAGTATTGTAATATGACCAAACATTTTCTTAATGTATAATTTGGTATTCTTCAACAGTGTATCAGTATTATGAATCAGACAAGGTGTATCAAT
>NW_005357579.1:0-779 GCF_000412655.1 Myotis brandtii
TTCCCCCCCATTGCCTCCCTCCACCCGGTTCCTGCCCCGCCCTAGGCCTATTGTCTGTGCCCATAGATAATGCATATATGCCGGGATTCTTGTCCCAGCATCAAGAAGGGTTCAGGAATCTGGAGAAGGGGCTGTGTGTAGATGACATAGGAATCCAGAGACTAATAAAGAATCCGGAGATGAAATATAATTTTGAAAGGCATTGGGGGTCAGAGGAGCTTAGCTAAAAGAGCTAAGATCCAAGATCTTAAGTCTAAGGTCTTAGGTTCTCTCCGTCCCCAGGACCCCATGCTTTTTATTAACACAATTTGTCCTGAGGCAAGGCAGAGATATACACTTCAAAGGGTCAGGGTTTGGTACAGAGTCCATGTCAGTTAGGGGAATAGCCTATGGCTGTTCAGGTGTTTGGCCAGTAGGAGGCAATAACATGTAGATTAAGATGCCTTATAACTGTCTGGCAGCCACAATCAGTTTCCTATTCAGGTTTGGGGAAATGCCTTTAGCCATTCCCAACAGGTGACTACATGTGTGACTCAACCCTGTTGAGTCCCCAAGTCTCACCAACCTTTTGATGAAACTCTTGAAATTATGACATGCTAGAATTGGTTTACGGCACATATACACACATAAGATCTTTATTTAATCTCTTCCTGTCCTCCCCATCCCCCTTTCCTCTGAGAATTGTCAGTCTGTTCCCTTTCCATGCCTCTGATCCTGTTCCATTCACCAGTTTATTCTGTTAATCAGATTTCTTATTCATTTATTTTGATTTTTAGATT
>NW_005357580.1:0-724 GCF_000412655.1 Myotis brandtii
TAAAAACCAATGGGAAAATATCCTTGGGTGAGGATTTTAAAAAGAGAAATACAGAAGGGAGCCGTTGCTGTGTTCTGTTGGGCTCTTTCTTTGTCTTGTGGATACTTGTCATTTTGTGGTCCCAGGCACTTGCCAGTTTGCTTTCTAATAGTTTCCTGTGGCTCCAAGTATTTCAAAACTCCAAGTAAGTTTCTTTAAATGCCAGGTAAATCCACATGCCTTTTCCCTGTCTTCGAGTACAGCTAAGCCACGTACTCACGTTATGTACATCTTACCTGGGCCAGGAGAAGAACAACAGCTACAGTTATTTACACAGGCTCTAAACCAAACACACAGGCTCTGGGGTGCCAAGGCACAAGGGAAAGGGAATGTAGACAGGACAGGAGGAGGTTGCCCACGATGGGGTCATAAAGAAAATTTATAAGAACAATGAGCCCAGGCACAACCAAACAGGTGGCTTATAAATGCTCCCCACCCTAAGCGTGAGCCTTCGGAGAAGTGGAGAACAGGACAAATAGAAGGCCTGGCAGGTGGCAGCATGTTTCTGACACGTAGGAGGCCTGGTGTTGTATCAGTTCACTTTAAAAGCATCTACTTTAAAAGCATATTCACCTGTGATCACGTACCTAACTATTCCTATGTTTGGTGTTTCCCATATGACAGAGGGATAGAAATCCAGCTTATGCTAGTATTACTTGTTTCCTCCCGAGTTTATTTTTAATAG
>NW_005357581.1:0-547 GCF_000412655.1 Myotis brandtii
TGGAACTTTTTTTAAATAAATAAATGGGAGATGGTGATATAACCATGAAACGACGTACATTGAGTCCGACGTAACCCAAGGACTATCTGTTTATGACTCACCATCAATTTAGAACCTGTAGGATTTTCTTAGTTTCGCTGACTTTTGTGCCACTCACCCAGGTTTCTATTCATGATGGGTAGAAAAGCCCATTTTCCTGGGGTATGAGAATCTGTGGTATTATTTCAGTTTATAGGGTCCTTCAAGAACATCCTTTTTTGTTTGTTTTTGTTAATTCTCACCTGAGGATATTTTATCCATTGATTTTTAGAGAGAGTGGAAGGGAGGGGGAAAGACAGAGAGAGAAACACTGATGTGAGAGATACACATACACTGGTTGCTTCCCACATGCGCCCCAACCTGGGCTGGAGGGGACAAGCCTGGAACTGAGGTATTTACCCTTCACTGGAATCGAACTCTGGACCCTCCAGTCCATACGCCGATGCTCTATCTACTGAGCTAAGCCAGCCGGGGCAAGAATGTCCTTTCACTGTCCTCTGACTCCCAC
>NW_005357582.1:0-760 GCF_000412655.1 Myotis brandtii
AGCCAAACTGGCTCGGACAAGGCCTCCTCCTTCTCTTTGCTTATGTGGACTTGGGCTCTGAGAGGGGTGCCCCTCCCCTTCCCATAGCCCCACCCAAGCCCACACTCACCACTCTGCTGGCCTGGAGCCCATTCTAGCCTCAGCAAGATGAATAGGTCCCCATCTATAACCAGGGGTCTCGTCTCTCTCCAAGTTACTTTCACTCGCCTTCTCTCCCCAGGGGCTCTGGCTCACCAAGTGGTCCCCAGCGAGCATGGGAAGTGGGGTGGGCTGAACAGCACCACCAAAGGTGTCCTGCCCGCCTCTACCTGGGAACGCGACCTTATTTGGAATAGGGTCTTTGCACTTCTAGAACTATATCCCAAGAAACCAGAAACACCGATCAGAAAGGATATATGCACCCCTATGTTCATAGCAGCACAATTTACCATAGCTAAGATTTAGAAACAACCTAAGTGCCCATCAGCAGGTGAGTGGATTAAAAAACTGTGGTGCATCTACACAATGGAATACTACGCTGTTATAAAAAAGAAGGAACCTTTACCATTTGCAACAGCATGGATGGAACTGGAGAGCATTATGCTAAGCGAAATAAGCCAGTCAGAGAAAGGTAAGTATCACATGATCTCACTCATATGTGGGATATAATGATCAACATAATTTGATGAACAAAAATAGATCCAGAGACAAATGGCAGGGGAGGTGGGGGGTGAGAGCAACCATAGGACTTGTATGCATGCATATTCACATAATCAATGGA
>NW_005357583.1:0-276 GCF_000412655.1 Myotis brandtii
CTTTGTGAGGTGGCCTCATAGCCAGGCTCAATGTCACACCCTCTGTAAGGTCGCTGCCATGGCCTGACTCAATAACACTCTCTCTTTGAGGTGGCCTTCGTAGCCTGCCTCAAACTCACCCCTCTGTGAGGTGGCCCCCATAGCAAGCCATATGCTCACCCCTCTGTGAGGTGACCTCAAGACCCAGCCTCAATGTCAACACTTTATGAGATGGCCTTTAACCATCCTCATTGTCACCCTTCTCTGTGAGGTGGCCTCATAGCCAGCCTCAATGTC
>NW_005357583.1:536-1431 GCF_000412655.1 Myotis brandtii
CTCTGTGAGGTGGCCTCCAACCCAGCCTCAATGTCACCACTCTGTGAGGTGGCCTCCAGACCAGGCCTAAATGTCACCCACTGTGAGGTGGCTCCCATAGCCAGCCTCAATGTCACCCCTTTGTGAGGTCGCTGCCATAGCCTGCATCAATGTCCCCCCTCTGTGAGGTGGCTGCCTTAGCAGGCTCAATGTCACCCTCTGAGTGGTGGCCACCATAGCCAGCTTCAATGTCACCCCGATGTGAGGTGGCCTCATAGCCAGGCTCAATGTCACACTATGTGAGGTGGCTGCCAGACCCAGCGTCAATGTCACCCCTATGTGTCGTGGCCACCAACCCAGCCTCAATGTCACCCCTCTGTGAGGAGGCCTCCATATCCAGCCTCAATGTCACACTCTGTGAGGTGGCCGCCAGACCCAGCGTCAATGTCACCCCTCTGTGTCGTGGCCACCAACCCAGCTGCGATGTCACCTGTCTGTGAGGTGGCCTCCATAGACATCCTAAATGTCTCTCCACTGTGAGGTGGCCTCTAGACGCAGCCTCAATGTCAACCCTCTGTGAAGTGGCCTCTTAACCAGCTTCAATGTCACTCCTTTGTGAGGTGGCCTACTCATTGTTACCCTTCTCTGTGAAGTGGCCTCATAGTCAGCCTCAATGTACCCCCACTGTGAGGTGGCCTCCAGACCCAGCCTCAATTTCACCCTTCTCTATGAGTTGGCCTCATAGCCAGCATCAGTGTGACCTCTCTGTGAGGGGGCTCCTATAGCCACCCATAATGTCACCCCTCTGGGAGGTGGCCGTGATAGCCAGCCTCAATGTCACCCTTCTGTGAGGAGGCCCCCAAGTCCAGGCCCAATGTCCCCTCTCTGTGAGGTGGCCTCCATAGGCAGCCTCAAT
>NW_005357583.1:4478-21070 GCF_000412655.1 Myotis brandtii
GGTCCCTTGAAACATATGCTGTGCAGACGTTTCTTCTCTGCAGCGACTGTGTCAAGCAGCAAGGATGGACCGGCTCCCGGCAACCCCTCTGTGCGGTGGCCTCTTAGCCAGGCTCAATGTCACCCCTCTGTGATGTGGCATCCATAAGCAGCCTCAATGTCACCCCTTTGTGAGGTGGCTGCCATAGCCAGCATCAATGTCCCCCCTCTTTGAGGTGGCTGCCTTAGCCAGGCTCAATCTTACCCTCTTAGTGGTGGCCGCCATAGCCACCTTCAATGTCACCCCTCTGTGAGGTGACCTCATAGCCAGGCTCAATGTCACCCCTTTGTTAGGTGGCCTCCAGAGGCAGCCTCAAAGAAACACTTTGTTTGGTGGCTCCCATAGCCAGCCATATTGTCACCCCTCTGTGAGGTCGCTGCCATGGCCAGCCTCACTATTACTCTCTCTGTGAGGTGGCCGCCAGACCCAGCGTCAATGTCACCCCTCTGTGAGGTCGCTGCCATGGCCAGCCTCACTATTACTCTCTCTGTGAGGTGGCCGCCAGACCCAGCGTCAATGTCACCCCTCTGTGAGGTCGCTGCCATGGCCAGCCTCACTATTACTCTCTCTGTGAGGTGGCCGCCAGACCCAGCGTCAATGTCACCCCTCTGTGAGGTCGCTGCCATGGCCAGCCTCACTATTACTCTCTCTGTGAGGTGGCCGCCAGACCCAGCGTCAATGTCACCCCTCTGTGAGGTCGCTGCCATGGCCAGCCTCACTATTACTCTCTCTGTGAGGTGGCCGCCAGACCCAGCGTCAATGTCACCCCTCTGTGAGGTCGCTGCCATGGCCAGCCTCACTATTACTCTCTCTGTGAGGTGGCCGCCAGACCCAGCGTCAATGTCACCCCTCTGTGAGGTCGCTGCCATGGCCAGCCTCACTATTACTCTCTCTGTGAGGTGGCCGCCAGACCCAGCGTCAATGTCACCCCTCTGTGAGGTCGCTGCCATGGCCAGCCTCACTATTACTCTCTCTGTGAGGTGGCCGCCAGACCCAGCGTCAATGTCACCCCTCTGTGAGGTCGCTGCCATGGCCAGCCTCACTATTACTCTCTCTGTGAGGTGGCCGCCAGACCCAGCGTCAATGTCACCCCTCTGTGAGGTCGCTGCCATGGCCAGCCTCACTATTACTCTCTCTGTGAGGTGGCCGCCAGACCCAGCGTCAATGTCACCCCTCTGTGAGGTCGCTGCCATGGCCAGCCTCACTATTACTCTCTCTGTGAGGTGGCCGCCAGACCCAGCGTCAATGTCACCCCTCTGTGAGGTCGCTGCCATGGCCAGCCTCACTATTACTCTCTCTGTGAGGTGGCCGCCAGACCCAGCGTCAATGTCACCCCTCTGTGAGGTCGCTGCCATGGCCAGCCTCACTATTACTCTCTCTGTGAGGTGGCCGCCAGACCCAGCGTCAATGTCACCCCTCTGTGAGGTCGCTGCCATGGCCAGCCTCACTATTACTCTCTCTGTGAGGTGGCCGCCAGACCCAGCGTCAATGTCACCCCTCTGTGAGGTCGCTGCCATGGCCAGCCTCACTATTACTCTCTCTGTGAGGTGGCCGCCAGACCCAGCGTCAATGTCACCCCTCTGTGAGGTCGCTGCCATGGCCAGCCTCACTATTACTCTCTCTGTGAGGTGGCCGCCAGACCCAGCGTCAATGTCACCCCTCTGTGAGGTCGCTGCCATGGCCAGCCTCACTATTACTCTCTCTGTGAGGTGGCCGCCAGACCCAGCGTCAATGTCACCCCTCTGTGAGGTCGCTGCCATGGCCAGCCTCACTATTACTCTCTCTGTGAGGTGGCCGCCAGACCCAGCGTCAATGTCACCCCTCTGTGAGGTCGCTGCCATGGCCAGCCTCACTATTACTCTCTCTGTGAGGTGGCCGCCAGACCCAGCGTCAATGTCACCCCTCTGTGAGGTCGCTGCCATGGCCAGCCTCACTATTACTCTCTCTGTGAGGTGGCCGCCAGACCCAGCGTCAATGTCACCCCTCTGTGAGGTCGCTGCCATGGCCAGCCTCACTATTACTCTCTCTGTGAGGTGGCCGCCAGACCCAGCGTCAATGTCACCCCTCTGTGAGGTCGCTGCCATGGCCAGCCTCACTATTACTCTCTCTGTGAGGTGGCCGCCAGACCCAGCGTCAATGTCACCCCTCTGTGAGGTCGCTGCCATGGCCAGCCTCACTATTACTCTCTCTGTGAGGTGGCCGCCAGACCCAGCGTCAATGTCACCCCTCTGTGAGGTCGCTGCCATGGCCAGCCTCACTATTACTCTCTCTGTGAGGTGGCCGCCAGACCCAGCGTCAATGTCACCCCTCTGTGAGGTCGCTGCCATGGCCAGCCTCACTATTACTCTCTCTGTGAGGTGGCCGCCAGACCCAGCGTCAATGTCACCCCTCTGTGAGGTCGCTGCCATGGCCAGCCTCACTATTACTCTCTCTGTGAGGTGGCCGCCAGACCCAGCGTCAATGTCACCCCTCTGTGAGGTCGCTGCCATGGCCAGCCTCACTATTACTCTCTCTGTGAGGTGGCCGCCAGACCCAGCGTCAATGTCACCCCTCTGTGAGGTCGCTGCCATGGCCAGCCTCACTATTACTCTCTCTGTGAGGTGGCCGCCAGACCCAGCGTCAATGTCACCCCTCTGTGAGGTCGCTGCCATGGCCAGCCTCACTATTACTCTCTCTGTGAGGTGGCCGCCAGACCCAGCGTCAATGTCACCCCTCTGTGAGGTCGCTGCCATGGCCAGCCTCACTATTACTCTCTCTGTGAGGTGGCCGCCAGACCCAGCGTCAATGTCACCCCTCTGTGAGGTCGCTGCCATGGCCAGCCTCACTATTACTCTCTCTGTGAGGTGGCCGCCAGACCCAGCGTCAATGTCACCCCTCTGTGAGGTCGCTGCCATGGCCAGCCTCACTATTACTCTCTCTGTGAGGTGGCCGCCAGACCCAGCGTCAATGTCACCCCTCTGTGAGGTCGCTGCCATGGCCAGCCTCACTATTACTCTCTCTGTGAGGTGGCCGCCAGACCCAGCGTCAATGTCACCCCTCTGTGAGGTCGCTGCCATGGCCAGCCTCACTATTACTCTCTCTGTGAGGTGGCCGCCAGACCCAGCGTCAATGTCACCCCTCTGTGAGGTCGCTGCCATGGCCAGCCTCACTATTACTCTCTCTGTGAGGTGGCCGCCAGACCCAGCGTCAATGTCACCCCTCTGTGAGGTCGCTGCCATGGCCAGCCTCACTATTACTCTCTCTGTGAGGTGGCCGCCAGACCCAGCGTCAATGTCACCCCTCTGTGAGGTCGCTGCCATGGCCAGCCTCACTATTACTCTCTCTGTGAGGTGGCCGCCAGACCCAGCGTCAATGTCACCCCTCTGTGAGGTCGCTGCCATGGCCAGCCTCACTATTACTCTCTCTGTGAGGTGGCCGCCAGACCCAGCGTCAATGTCACCCCTCTGTGAGGTCGCTGCCATGGCCAGCCTCACTATTACTCTCTCTGTGAGGTGGCCGCCAGACCCAGCGTCAATGTCACCCCTCTGTGAGGTCGCTGCCATGGCCAGCCTCACTATTACTCTCTCTGTGAGGTGGCCGCCAGACCCAGCGTCAATGTCACCCCTCTGTGAGGTCGCTGCCATGGCCAGCCTCACTATTACTCTCTCTGTGAGGTGGCCGCCAGACCCAGCGTCAATGTCACCCCTCTGTGAGGTCGCTGCCATGGCCAGCCTCACTATTACTCTCTCTGTGAGGTGGCCGCCAGACCCAGCGTCAATGTCACCCCTCTGTGAGGTCGCTGCCATGGCCAGCCTCACTATTACTCTCTCTGTGAGGTGGCCGCCAGACCCAGCGTCAATGTCACCCCTCTGTGAGGTCGCTGCCATGGCCAGCCTCACTATTACTCTCTCTGTGAGGTGGCCGCCAGACCCAGCGTCAATGTCACCCCTCTGTGAGGTCGCTGCCATGGCCAGCCTCACTATTACTCTCTCTGTGAGGTGGCCGCCAGACCCAGCGTCAATGTCACCCCTCTGTGAGGTCGCTGCCATGGCCAGCCTCACTATTACTCTCTCTGTGAGGTGGCCGCCAGACCCAGCGTCAATGTCACCCCTCTGTGAGGTCGCTGCCATGGCCAGCCTCACTATTACTCTCTCTGTGAGGTGGCCGCCAGACCCAGCGTCAATGTCACCCCTCTGTGAGGTCGCTGCCATGGCCAGCCTCACTATTACTCTCTCTGTGAGGTGGCCGCCAGACCCAGCGTCAATGTCACCCCTCTGTGAGGTCGCTGCCATGGCCAGCCTCACTATTACTCTCTCTGTGAGGTGGCCGCCAGACCCAGCGTCAATGTCACCCCTCTGTGAGGTCGCTGCCATGGCCAGCCTCACTATTACTCTCTCTGTGAGGTGGCCGCCAGACCCAGCGTCAATGTCACCCCTCTGTGAGGTCGCTGCCATGGCCAGCCTCACTATTACTCTCTCTGTGAGGTGGCCGCCAGACCCAGCGTCAATGTCACCCCTCTGTGAGGTCGCTGCCATGGCCAGCCTCACTATTACTCTCTCTGTGAGGTGGCCGCCAGACCCAGCGTCAATGTCACCCCTCTGTGAGGTCGCTGCCATGGCCAGCCTCACTATTACTCTCTCTGTGAGGTGGCCGCCAGACCCAGCGTCAATGTCACCCCTCTGTGAGGTCGCTGCCATGGCCAGCCTCACTATTACTCTCTCTGTGAGGTGGCCGCCAGACCCAGCGTCAATGTCACCCCTCTGTGAGGTCGCTGCCATGGCCAGCCTCACTATTACTCTCTCTGTGAGGTGGCCGCCAGACCCAGCGTCAATGTCACCCCTTTGTGTGGTGGCCACTAACCCAGCTTCAATGTCACCCTTCTGTGAGGTGGCCTCCATAGCCATCCTATATATCTCTCCACTGTGAGGTGGCCACTAGACGCGGCCCCAATGTCAACCCTCTGTGAGGTGGCCTCTTAACCAGCCTCAATGTCACTCCTTTGTGAGGTGGCCTACATATCCCGACTCATTGTTACCCTTCTCTGTGAAGTGGACTCATAGCCAGCCTCAATGTCCCCCCACTGTGAGGTAGCCTCCAGACCCAGCATCAATGTCACCCTTCTCTGTGAGGTGGCCTCATAGCCAGCATCAGTGTGACCTCCCTGTAAGGTGGGCTTTATTGCCAGCCTCAAGTAACCCCTTCTCAGAAGGGGCCTCCATAGGCAGCCTCAATGTCACCCTCTGAGAGGAGGCGTCCATAGCCACCCTCCAGTCACCCCTCTGTAAAGGGGCCTCCATAGGAAGCCTCAACGTCACCCCCTCTGTGAAGGGGCCATCATAGCCAGCCTGAATGTCACCGTCTCTGTGAGGAGGCCTCCAGACCCAGCCTCAATTTCACCCCTCTGTGAAGTGGCCCCCAAGGCCAGGCTCCATGTCCCCACTCTGTGAGGTGGCCACCATAGCCATCCTCAATGTTTCACCCACTATGAGGTCGCTGCCATGGCCAGCCTCACTATTACTCTCTCTGTGAGGTGGCCTTCATAGCCAGACTCAATGTCACCTCTTTGTGAGGAGGCGTCCATAGGCAACCTCAATGTCACCCTCTGTGAGGTGGCGCCAATAGCCAGCCTCAATGTCACACCTCTGTGAGGTGGCTGCCATGGCCAGCTTCAATATCACCCTCTCTGTGAGGTGGCCATCGTAGCCAGCCTCAATGTCACCCCAATTTGAGGTGGCCTCCATATCCAGCCTTAATGTCAGCCCTCTGTGAGGTGGCCTCCATATCCAGCCTTAATGTCAGCCCTCTGTGAGGTGGCCTCCATATCCAGCCTTAATGTCAGCCCTCTGTGAGGTGGCCAGCCTAAATATCACTCTCTCTGTGAGGTGGCCGCCATAGCCAGCATCAAAGTCTCCCCTCTGTGAGGTGACCTCATAGCCAGCCTCATTGTCACCCTCTCTGAGTTGGCTCCCATAGCCAGCCTCAATGTCACCCTTTTGTGAGGTGGCTGCCATAGCCAGCATCAATGTCCCTCCTATGTAAGGTGGCTGCCTTAGCCAGGCTCAATGTCACCCTTTGTGTTTGGGCTCCTATAGCCAGCCATATTGTCACCCCTCTGTGACTTGGCCTCCATAGCCAGCTTCAATGTCACCCCTCTGTGAGGTGGCCTCATAGCCAGTTTCAATGTCATCCCTCTGTGAGGTGGATCCCATAGCCACCCATAACGTCACCCCTCTGGGAGGTGGCCGTGATAGCCAGCCTCAATGTCACCTTCTGTGAGGAGGCCCCCAAGTCCAGGCCCAATGTCCCCTCTCTGTGAGGTGGCCTCCATAGGCAGCCTCAATTTCACAGCTTCTGTGAGGTCGCTGCCATGGCCAGCCTCAATATCACTCACTCTGAGAGTTGCCCTTCGTAGCCAGCCTCAAAGTCACCCCTCTGTGAGGTGGCTTTTGTAGCCATCCTCAATATCACCCCTCTGTGAGGTGGCCTCCAACACAGCCTCAATGTCACCCAACTGTGAGGTGGCTTTCATAGCCAACCTAAATATCTCTCCACTGTGAGGTGGCCTCCAGACCCAGTCTCAATGTAAACCCTCTGTGAGGTGGCCCCTTAACCAGCCTCAATGTCACCCCTCTGTGAGGTGGCCTACATATCCAGCCTTTTGTTACCCTTCTCTGTGAAGTGGCCTTCAGACCCAGCCTCAATGTCACCCTTCTCTGTGAGGTGGCCTCATAGCCAGCATCACTGTGATCTCTCTGTGAGGTGGGCTTTGTTGCCTTCCTCAAGTAACCCCCTCTCTGAAGGGGCCTCCATAGCCAGCCTCAATGTCGCCCTCTGAGAATGGCCTCCATAGCCAGCCTCAATGTCATCCCTCTGAGAGGTGGCCTCCATAGCAGGCTTAAATGTCCCCCCTCTTTGAAGTGGCCGCCATAGCCAGCCTCACTGTCTCTCATCTCTGAGGTGGCCTACATAGCCAACCTCACTGTCTCCCTTCTGTGAGGGATGGTATCCATAGCCAGGCTCAATGTTACCTCTCTGTGAGGAGGCCTCCATAGCCAGACTCAAGTCACCACTATGTGACGGGCCTCCATAGGAAGCTTCAATGTCACCCCCTCAATGAGGTAGTCTCATAGCCAGCCTCCATTCACCCCATTTTGAAGGGGCCTCCATAGGAAGCCTCAATGTCACCCCCTCTGTGAAGGGACAACCATAGCCAGTCTCAATGTCACCCTTCTCGGTGAGATGGCCTCATATCCAGCCTCAATGTCACAGACTCTGTGAGGAGGCCTCCAGACCCAGCCTCAATGTCACCCCTCAGTGAGGTGGCCACCATATCCAGCCTCAATGTCAAACCCTCTATGAGGTCGCTGCCATGGCCAGCCTATTACTCTCTCTGTGAGGTGGCCTTCGTAGCCAGACTCAATGTCACCCCTTTGTGAGGTGGCCTCCATAGGCAACATCAATGTCACCCTCTGTGAGTTAGCGCCAATAGCCAGCCTCAATGTCACACCTCTGTTAGGTGGCTGCCATGGCCAGCCTCAATATCACCCTCTCTGTGAGGTGGTCATCATAGCTAGCCTCAGCCATAGCCAGCCTCAATGTCTCCCCTCTGTGAGGTGGCCTCATAGCCAGGCTCAATGTCACCCCTTTTTGATATGGCCTCCATAGGCAGCCTCAATGTCACCCTTTGTGAGGTGGCCTCTTAGCAATGCTTAATGTCACCCCTCTTTGAGGTGGCCTCCATAGGCAGCCTCAATGTCACCCTTTGGGAGGTGGCTCCCATAGCCAGCCTTATTGTCACCCCTCTGTGAGGTGACCTCATAGCCAGGCTCAATGTCACCCCCTGTGAGGTGGCCACAATAGCCAGGCTCAATATCACACCCTCTGTGAGGCGCTGCCATGTCCTGACTCAATATCACTCTCTCTTTGAGGTGGCCTTCGTAGCCTGCCTCAAACTCACCCCTCTGTGAGATGGCCCCCATAGCCAGCCATATGGTCTCCCCTCTGTGAGGTGGCCTCTAGACGCAGCCTCAATGTCAACACTTTGTGAGATGGCCTTTAACCATCCTCATTGTCACCATTCTGTGTGAGGTGGCCTCATAGCCAGCTTCAATGTCTTCCCTCTGATGTGGCTGCCATAGCCAGCCTCTAGATCCCCCCTCTGTGAGGTAGCCTCCATAGCCAGCCTCAATGTCACCCCAATTTGAGGTGGCCTCCCTATTCAGCCTTAATGTCACCCCTCTGTTAGGTGGTCTCCATATCCAGCCTTAATGTCACTCCCCTGTGAAGTGACTGCAGCAGCCAGCCTAAATGTCACCTCACTGAGTGGTGGCTGCCATAGCCATCCTCACTGTCTCCCCTCTGTAAGGTGGCATCCATAGCCAGCCTCAAGTCACCACTCTGTGAACGGGCCTCCATAGGAAGCCTCTATGTCACCCCCTCTGTGAGGTGGCCCCCAAGGCATGACTCCATGTCCCACTCTGTGAGGTGGCCACCATAGCCAGCCACAATGTCACACCCTCTATGAGGTCGCTGCCATGGTAAGCCTCACTATCTCTCTCTCTGTGAGATGGCCTTCGTAGCAAGCCTCAATGTACCCTCTGTTAGGTGGCGCCAATAGCCAGCATCAATGTCACACCTCTGTGAGGTGGCTGCCATGGCCAGCCTCAATATCACCCTCTCTGTGAGGTGGCCATCATAGCCAGACTCAATGTCACCCCTTTGTGAGGTGGCCTCCATAGGCAACCTCAATGTCACCCTCTGTGAGGTGACTGCAGCAGCCAGCCTAAATGTCACCCCACTGAGAGTTGGCTTCCATAGCCAGCCTCAATGTCACACCTCTGTGAGGTGGCTGCCATGGCCAGCCTCAATATCACCCTCTCTGTGAGGTGGCCATCATAGCCAGACTCAATGTCACCCCAATTTGAGGTTGCCTCCATATCCAGCCTTAATGTCACCCTCTGTGAGGTGACTGCAGCAGCCAGCCTAAATGTCACCCCACTGAGAGTTGGCTTCCATAGCCAGCCTCAATGTCACCCCTCTGTGAGGTCGCTGCCATGGCCAGCCTAAATATCACTCTCTCTGTGAGGTGGCCGCCATAGCCAGCATCAATGTCTCCCCTCTGTGAGGTGGTCTCATAGCCAGCCTCAATGTCACCCCTTTGTGAGGTTGCTGCCATAGCCAGCATCAATGTCCCCCATCTGTGAGGTGGCTGCGTTAGCCAGGCTCAATGTCACCCTCTGAGTGGTGGCCGCCATAGCCAGCCTCAATGTCACCCTTTCTGAGGTGGCTCCCATAGCCAGCCATATTGTCACCCCTCTGTGAGGTGGCCTCATGTCCAGCCTCAATGTCACCCTCTGTGAGGTGGCTCCCATAGCCAGCATCAATGTCCCCCCTCTGTGAGTTGGCTGCCTTAGCCATGCTCAATGTCAACCTCTGTGTGGTGGCCGCAATAGCCAGCTTCAATATCACCCCTCTGTGAAGTGGCCTCATAGCTAAGCTCAATGTCCTCCCTCTGTGAGGTGGCCTCCAGACCCAGCCTCAGTGTCACCCTTCTCTGTGAGGTGGCCTCATAGCCAGCATCAGTGTGACCTCTCTGTGAGGTGGGCTTTATTGCCAGCCTCAAGTAACCCCCTTTCTGAAGGGGCCTCGATAGCCAGCCTCAATGTCACCCCTCTTAGAAGTGGCCTCCATAGCCAGCTTCAATGTCTCCCCTCTTTGAGGTGGCCGCCATAGCCAGCCTCACTGTCTCCCCGCTGTGAGGTGGCCTACATAGCCACCCTCACTGTCCCCCCTCTTTGAGGTGGCCGCCATAGCCAGCCTCACTGTCTCCCCGCTGTGAAGTGGCCTACATAGCCACCCTCACTGTCTCCCCTCTTTGAGGTGGCATCCATAAGCAGCCTCAATGTCACCCTTTGTGTGGTGGCTCCCATAGGCAGCCATATTGTCACTCCTCTGTTAGGTGGCCTCATAGCCAGCCTCAATGTCACCCTTCTGTGAGGTCGCTGCCATGGCCAGCCTCAATATCACTACCTCTGAGAGTTGCCCTTCGTAGCCACCCTCAAAGTCACCCCTCTGGGAGGTGGCTCTCATAGTCAACCATATAGTCACCCCTCTGTGAGGTGGCCGACATACCCAGCCTCAAGGTCCCCCTTCTGGGATGTGGCTTCCATAGCAAGCCTCAATATTCTCGTTCTGTGATGTCCTCTCCAGACCCATCCTCAATGTCAACCCTCTGTGAGGTGGCCTCCAGACCCAGCCTCAATGTCACCTTTCTCTGTGAGGTGGCCTCATAGCCAGCATCAGTGTGACCTCTCTGTGATTTGGGCTTTATTGCCAGCCTCAAGTAACCTCCTGTCTGAAGGGGCCTCCATAGCCAGACTCAATGTCACCCCTTAAAGAGGTTCCCTCCATAGCCAGCTTCAATGTCCCCCCTCTTTGAGGAGGTCGCCATAGCCAGCCTCACTGTATCCCCTCTGTGAGGTGGCATCCATAGCCAGCCTCCATGTTACCTCTCTGTGAGGAGGCCTCCATAGCAAGCCTCAAGTCACCACTCTGTGAACGGGCCTCCATAGGAAGCCTTAATGTCACCCCCTCTCTGAAGGGGCCACCATAGCCAGTCTCAATGTCACCCTTCTCTGTGAGGTGGCCTCATAACCAGCCTCAATTTCACCGACTCTGTGAGGAGGCCTCCAGACCCAGCCTCAATGTCACCCTCTGTGAGGTGGCTCCCATAGCCAGCCTCAATGTCCCCCCTCTGTGAGGTCGTTGCCATGGCCAGCCTAAATATCACTCTCTCTGTGAGGTGGCCGCCATAGCCAGCATCAATGTCTCCCCTCTGTGAGGGGGCCTCATAGCCAGCCTCAATGTCCCCCCTCTGTGAGGTCGTTGCCATGGCCAGCCTAAATATCACTCTCTCTGTGAGGTGGCCGCCATAGCCAGCATCAATGTCTCCCCTCTGTGAGGGGGCCTCATAGCCAGCCTCAATGTCCCCCCTCTGTGAGGTCGTTGCCATGGCCAGCCTAAATATCACTCTCTCTGTGAGGTGGCCGCCATAGCCAGCATCAATGTCTCCCCTCTGTGAGGGGGCCTCATAGCCAGCCTCAATGTCCCCCCTCTGTGAGGTCGTTGCCATGGCCAGCCTAAATATCACTCTCTCTGTGAGGTGGCCGCCATAGCCAGCATCAATGTCTCCCCTCTGTGAGGGGGCCTCATAGCCAGCCTCAATGTCCCCCCTCTGTGAGGTCGTTGCCATGGCCAGCCTAAATATCACTCTCTCTGTGAGGTGGCCGCCATAGCCAGCATCAATGTCTCCCCTCTGTGAGGGGGCCTCATAGCCAGCCTCAATGTCACCCCTCTGTGAGGTGGCCTCCATAGGTAGCCTCAATGTCACCCTCTGTGAGGTGACCCCCAAGGGCAGGCTCAACGTCACACCCTCTGTGAGTTCACTGCCATGGCCAGCCTCAATATTACTCTCTCTTTGAGGTGGCCTTCGTAGCCAGCCTCAAATTCACCCCTCTGTAAGTTGGCCCCCATAGCCAGTCATATGGTCACCCCTCTGTGAGGTGGCCGACATACCCAGCCTCAAGGTCCCCCTTCTGTGATCTGGCCTCCATAGCAAGCCTCAATGTCCCCATTCTGTGGTGTCCCCTCCAGACCCAGCCTCAGTGTCACCCTCTGTGAGCTGGCCACCAGACCCAGCCTCAATGTCACCCCTCTGTAAGGTGGCCTCCAGAACCAGCCTCAATGTCACCCCTCTGTGAGGCGGCCTTCATAGCTAGACTCATTGTCACCCTTCTCGGTGAGGTGGCCTCATAGCCATCCTAATGTCCCCTCTCTTTGAGGTGGCCTCCAGACCCATCCTCAATGTCACCCTTCTCTGTGAGGTGGCCTCATAGCCAGCATCAATATCACCCCTCTGTGAGCTGGCTGCCATAGCCAGTATCAATGTTCCCCCTCTGTGTGGTGGTCTCCATAGTCAGCTTCAATATCCCCCTCTCTGTGAAGGGGCCTCCATAGCCAGCCTCAATGTCACCCTCTGTGAGGTGACCCCTAAGGCCAGGCTCAATTTCCGCTCTCTGTGAGGTGGCCTCAATAGACAGCCTCAATGTCACACCCTGTATGAGGTGGCCTCATAGCCAGCCTCATATCACCCCTCAGTGAGGTGGTCCCTATAGCCAGCCATATAGTCACCCCTCTGTGAGGTGGTCGCCATAGCAAGCTTCAAGGTGCCCCCTCTATGATGTGGCCTCCATAGCCAGCCTCAATGTCACCCCTCTGTGAGGTGGCCTCATAGACTACCTCAATGTCCCCCTTCTGTGATGTTGCCTACACACCCAGCCTCAATGTCACCCTCTGTGAGGAGGCCTCCAGACCCAGCCTCAATGTCTCCCCTCTGTGAGGTGGCCTCCAGACCCAGCCTCAATGGCACCCTTCTGTGAGGTGGCCTCATAGCCAGCCTCAATGTCACCCCTCTGTGGCCTCCATAGGCAGCCTCAATGTCACCCATCCTTTTGGTGGCCTCCATAGGCAGCCTCAATATCACCCTCTGTAAGGTTACTCCCATAGCCAGCCTCAATGTCACCCCTCTGTGAGGTGGCCCCCAAGGGCAGGCTCAATGTCACACCCTCTGTGAGGTCGCTGCCATGGCCAGCCTCAATATCACTCTCTTTTTGAGGTGGCCTTCGTAGCCAGCCTCAAATTCACCCCTCTGTCCTCGATGTCACCCCTCTGTGAGGTGGCCCCCAAAGTCAGGCTCAATGTCTCCCGCCCTGTGAGGTCGCTGCCATGGCCAGCCTCAATATCACTCTCTCTGTGAGGTGGCCTTCGAAGCCAGCCTCAAACTCACCCCTCTGCGAGGTGGCCCCCATAGCCAGACATATAGTCACCCCTCTGTGAGGTGGCCGACATAGCAAGCTCAATGTCCGCCTTCGCTGATGTCGCCTCTAGACCCAGCCTCGATGTCACCCCTCTGTGAGGTGGCCCCCAAAGTCAGGCTCAATGTCTCCCGCCCTGTGAGGTCGCTGCCATGGCCAGCCTCAATATCACTCTCTCTGTGAGGTGGCCTTCGAAGCCAGCCTCAAACTCACCCCTCTGCGAGGTGGCCCCCATAGCCAGACATATAGTCACCCCTCTGTGAGGTGGCCGACATAGCAAGCTCAATGTCCGCCTTCGCTGATGTCGCCTCTAGACCCAGCCTCGATGTCACCCCTCTGTGAGGTGGCCCCCAAAGTCAGGCTCAATGTCTCCCGCCCTGTGAGGTCGCTGCCATGGCCAGCCTCAATATCACTCTCTCTGTGAGGTGGCCTTCGAAGCCAGCCTCAAACTCACCCCTCTGCGAGGTGGCCCCCATAGCCAGACATATAGTCACCCCTCTGTGAGGTGGCCGACATAGCAAGCTCAATGTCCGCCTTCGCTGATGTCGCCTCTAGACCCAGCCTCGATGTCACCCCTCTGTGAGGTGGCCCCCAAAGTCAGGCTCAATGTCTCCCGCCCTGTGAGGTCGCTGCCATGGCCAGCCTCAATATCACTCTCTCTGTGAGGTGGCCTTCGAAGCCAGCCTCAAACTCACCCCTCTGCGAGGTGGCCCCCATAGCCAGACATATAGTCACCCCTCTGTGAGGTGGCCGACATAGCAAGCTCAATGTCCGCCTTCGCTGATGTCGCCTCTAGACCCAGCCTCGATGTCACCCCTCTGTGAGGTGGCCCCCATCCAAGTCTCAATGTCATCCCTTTGTGAGGTAGCCTCCATAGCCAGCCTCAATGTCATCCTTCTGCGAGGTGGCCTCCTGACCCAGCCTCAATGTCACCCCTTCGTGAGGTGACGTCATGTCCAGCCTCAATGTCACTTTTCTGTGAGGTGGCTGCTATAACCAGCCTCAATGTCACCCCTCTGTGAGGTGGCTGCCATAGCCAGGCTCAATGTCACCCTCTGAGTGATGGCTGCCATAGCCAGCCTCAATGTCCCCCCTCTGTGAGATGTCCTCCAGACTCAGCCTCAATGTCCCCCTCCCCTCTGTTAGTGGCCTCCATAGCCAGCAGGAAACATGAGCCATTCTCTGGGCTGCGTGCTGCTCCTACAGCACTTCTCACCCAGGGACGTGTTTCCCTGGGTAACTTTTCCTTTGGCTTCAGAATTCCCAGAAGACAAGGACTAGGTCTCTGTTGGCATTATATCCCCTCATGGTG
Source organism: Myotis brandtii (assembly GCF_000412655.1). Lineage (NCBI taxonomy): Eukaryota > Metazoa > Chordata > Mammalia > Chiroptera > Vespertilionidae > Myotis > Myotis brandtii. The sequence goes on from NW_005357583.1 coordinate 18,681, forward strand.
CTCGCTAGATACGCAATAAATATTTGTGGAATAGACTTACTGAAGCACTTCCCGTCTGCACTCAGCATCTCTTTATACCTCTACTAACTGCTGGTGCCAGCAGGTGCACCTGAGGTGCCCCCAGCCTCAGGGAGCAGAAGCCAAATGTTCTCACTCCTTTGTTGGATCTACTTCCTTGGCCGCAGCCAGCAGTCCCTAGCTCCCCCAATCTGCTCTTTCATTCTCTTTCTTCTGCTCAGCTCCCTTCAGTCTTTCCCCAGAAGTGAGAACAGGAACAAAACCTCTGTAATGCACACTATTGAAAAGGCTTACATGCTAAAAAAAAAAAAAAAGTTTTTAAGAATTGCAATTAAGCTGCATCTTATATACTTCTGTAGCCCTCCCAGCAATGCCTAGCACAGTTCTTGGGCTCAAACAGTATTTGAACAATTAATACATGAATAATTTTTCTATTTTAAATATCTTAAATTCCAGGAAACTTAAGACATTAGAAATAGAAAAATTATTCATTGTTAGTACATCACTTTTTCAGGGTACATTAATGGGATTGGGGAGATAAACTCGGGGCTTGCCCTATTGTTACTCCCACAAACTAATGGGAGACTTGGCTTAGGCTATTGGGGTTAGCAAACTTACTTCATAGACTTAGCAAAGGTAGACTTCAATTCAATCCATGTGAAGTAACGCCAATTTTGTTATATATAATTGATTTTTTACAGAGAGGAGGGGAGAGGGATAGAGTGTTAGAAACATCGATGAGAGAGAAACATCGATCAGCTGCCTCCTGCACACTCCCCACTGGGGATGTGCCTGCAACCAAGGTACATGCCCTTGACCGGAATCCAACCTGGGACCCTTGAGTCCGCAGGCCGATGCTCTATCCACTGAGCCAAACCGGCCAGGGCAAGTAACGCCAATTTTGAGTGACAGCAGCGAAATGGATGACGGTTAACTGTACTGCACAGAGAGCCACAGCCAGACTCCACACGCCTCTTGTGGCTGGACCTCCCGCCTCCGGGCATTTCAATTCACCAACCACAGAAGGAAGTCAGAAATGCAGAGCATTTTTGGAGTAGAAGGGGATACAGAGGTCATCTAGCCAAGCTGTTGCAGCCCAGAGACCTTAGATGGAAAACACTGAAGAGACTATGGGAGAGCAAGAGCTACTTCCACTATTTCAGAAAGTCCAGGGAAACCGTGCCCTTAACCGGGAATAATATGACAAGCACGCTAAAAAAAAAGTCTGTTTGACTCATGTCTGCCTTTAGCTAACCTTTGTCAATTCTGTGTGGTAAAACTCTCTCTTGCCAATTAAAATCTTTTATTGTAAATGGGAAAAATAAATTAATTATTTAAAATGCAGGGGTGTTGTTTTTGTGTTTTTTGGGGGGGGGTTGAGGATCAGATTTTTGAAAACACGAAGTCCACGCAGACAGAAACAACAAAAGAGGTCCATGGTGTGAAAGTTTGCAAACTGCTGGCCTCACCCAACACACTCACGTTACAACCTAGGAAAGGAAACCGAGGTGGGAGGCTTGTCTGGGTCACACAGAAGCTGGTGGCAGAGTCGGGGTGAGCCAGGCCTCGATTTCCTGGACCAGGGCTCCCACGCTGTAACGTTCTCGGTTTCCTTTCCTGAGCCTGGCGCTGCTCCCTGATTTTCCTTCCTCACGTCACTGGATGGCGCACGGAGACAGACACACTGCACCCAGAGGGCAGGAGACCCAGCAGATCCCAAAGCAGGAAAAGCTGGAGACCAGCGACACCCGCTGCTCAGACTGTGGTAAGAAGTGCAAGTGTCCCCAGCAAAGGGCCTCAGGACAGCTCAGGGGGCAGGGGGGTGACTGACAGAGGTGGCTGAAGGGGATACACTGGACAAGAAGAAAAGATAAGGATGACTTCTGTTTCAGGGAGGCAAGACCTTCCTATCAAAGAGCCAATAAGAATGTGAGACACTCTCCTGGCTCATGATTGCAATCACTGGCCGTGTGGGGTGAGGAAGGTGAGCACGTGGTGTGGTAGAGACCCAGGAAAGATAAAGGGAAATGCTGCAAAGGCAAAGGTGCAGCACGACCTCCATGTGTGTAGGGGCAGCCTTGCCTCTTGAGATTTCCTTGTCTTCTCCTCTCCCTAGTACTGAGTGCTTGCCTCCATGACTCAGTAATAACAAACATATATAGTATTTATTCCAGATATGTTGTTTATTTCTGTAAGTTGGTATTATTATTATTATTATTTATGGAAAAATGGAAACAGAGAGAGGTTTAAAAATTTGCCCAAGGTCTCACAACTAGTGAGTGGCAGAGCTGGTGTCAGATCCAAGCAATCTGGCCCAGATTCTGTACTCTTAACCACATGCTATGCAATGAACACTCTCTAATGAAGTGCCT
>NW_005357583.1:21308-33017 GCF_000412655.1 Myotis brandtii
GATCCTACACTGGGCAACCAGAAATATTAATTTATGTGAATATCAATAGCTTAGAACATGTTGCCTCTCTTGGTGGGATTTCCTGAACTTGCAAAAATGCAATTCATTAATTCAGGCAATGAAACAATTCTTTACAGTCTAATTCAGTGGTTCTCAACCTCGGCTGCACATTAGAATCACCTGGGAATCTTTTTAAAATCCTGATTTCTGGGCCTCATCCTCCGGAAATTCTCTTTGTTATGGGGTCGGGCCAGAACATGAGTAACAGAGATGAGGCCCAGAAATCAGGATTTTAAAAAGATTCCAGGTGATTCTAATGTGCAGCCAAGGTTGAGAACCACTGGTCTAATTCATGGAAAGTTAGGGCAAGACCATCGAGTTCAGTCTCCTCACCCTACAGAGGAGGAGTCTGAGTCCTGGAGAGGGAAGTGCCTGGTCCTGGATGGGGTCACACAGCCAGTTAGAAGCAGAGCCTGCGCTCTCAGCCTTTCACTGGTAGGTAGGAAAGGGTCCCTCCCTGTGGCAGGTGATAGCAGGGGTACTGTTGGGGCAGCAACACCTTCCCCAGTCATTCCATGTGGGTGCCACCTACTTGGTTGTCCCCTGCCTCGTCACCTAATGGTGGCTCCTAGCCATCTGGGCCAGGGGTGGGGAGCCTGCAAAAGATAAGGAAGCTGTGATCACAGCCAGAAGCCAATGATCCCGAGGGCCTCGCCCCACCAGTGCTTATAGTTTCACTACAAGTAGCACCAATTTTCTGCACTCATTTTAAGATCTTTGAATTGATGGAAGGGAAGAAGACGACACTTATTTGCTTCAAGTCTTGGATTTGGGGGAACATTCCAGTTCAGGTGCTCTTCATGGCCCCCTTTCCCTTTCTTCACTTACACGTTTCCTGGCTGATGGCATCTGTTCTCATGGCTTCAGCTTCTAACTGGACCCCCAAAGCCTTCTCTGCTGGCATTCTCCCCCCGTCTTTATACTGAGCACCTTCTGGACATTTCACCTGGATGACCCGGAGCCAATGAGACTTCGGAACTTTCAGGAAGCCTTGGCCAATCCTTTCCTCCAAGGCCTACCCTGTCCCTCCCACCCAGATGTACTCTCACAGCTCTCCCTGCCTACAATTCATTGTTGCTCATAATAGTTGTGATGTTTCAACCGGGCTGGGCCACGGGGTGCCCAGGCAGCTGGTCAAACATGATTCTGGGTGTTTCTGTGAGGGGGTTTGGGATGAGACTAATATTGAAATCGGTAGACTGAGGAAAGCGGATTGCCCTCCATAATGTGAGCTGGCCTCAGCCAATCGGTTGAAGTTCTAAATCGAACAAAAGGCTGATGCTCCCCTGAATGGGGGAGCATTTCCTGCTTGACTGCCTTTAAACTGGGGCAGCTGCTCCTGCTGGTTCCACCACAGCCTGCTGGCGCTGGGACTTGAACTAGGACGTGAATTCTGCAGATTTCAGGCTTGCCAGCCTCCATGGTCACATGAGCCAATTCCTTATAATAAGTCTCTTATATTCTATTGATTTTGTTTCTCTGGAGAACCCTGACTAACACAAAACTAATAGTATTTATTGCCTTGTGTTACTGTGTGCTGTGAGCACAAACACATCCTAACTCCACTTAACTCCCTCGGCAAACACATGTGGCATAATCTCTATTTTATTGGATAAGGATCGGGCTCAGAGTGGGACAGCAATCTGTCCAAGGTCCCACACTATGACACTGCGATGGGATTCGTCAATTTGCTGGTGACCGTGTGACACCCTCGCTGAACTGAAGGTTTCCTTTCCTGTCTCTGCATCACTCACACTCATTATTTCCAAAAATGAAAATTTTACCTTTCCTCCAAGTTGCTTATGACAGACATTCCAGTCATCTGAGGGGGAGGAACTAGGGAAAGTAGAGAGCAATAGAGGCCCTAGATTTGGGATATGCAGAACTCAAAACAAGTGGTGAGAACTTCCTATCACCAGCATTCTCAGCACACTGCCTCATGCCTGCCCTCCTCGTTAATGTCTTCCTGCCAAGATTTTCAAGTCTGCCCATTAATTAACTCTTTCATCTTAACCAAGAGAAGACATGAGTCCAGGTTTTTAATGAAAATCAGTGGTAAATAGAGTGCACTTCATTTATTTATCCATTCATATCTATTTAGTAGCTACCATTTGTCAAGTATTGGGCTACACATTGAGGTTGACAGATATTTTTAAGGTATAGATACAGATATATCTCTTTTAGTGAGAAGTATATGTTCCTGAATATTACCAGGCATACTTTATTTTCAGAAATAGAAATGATCTGAGATGTGCTATACAAATGCGAGGTATGTTTTAGGAAATTTGAAATCATTGAAGATTTTTGAGCAGTATTTGGAGTTTGGCAGCATTCTGCAAAATGAATTAGAGAGACAGACCAAAGGCAGGGACATAAATTAAGAAGCAGTTGTAGTAAATTGGAGAATCTTATAATTAAGCACTAGTCAGTAATCCTGCCCTCTGGTTCTGAAAGCAGGAATGAAAAAGGGTGGGGTGGGTGAAAAGTATTACAAAGGAGGAATGACACGTATGGTGACCAGCAGAAGTGAAGGAAAGAATGAGAAAGTGACTCTAGGGCAGCGGTTCTCAACCTGTGGGTCGTGACCCCTTTGGCGGTCGAACGACCCTTTCACAGGGGTTGCCTAAGACCATCCTCCATATAAAATATTTACATTACGATTCATAACAGTAGCAACATTACAGTTATGAAGTAGCAACGAAAATAATTTTATGGTTGGGTCACAACATGAGGAACTGTATTTAAAGGGAGGTTGAGAACCACTGTTTTACTCCTTTGTCTTCCTCCCTGCTCCTGATCACCTGAGCCAGATTAATCATGGAGCAATCCAAATGGATTGTAGAGCAGGCTGAAGTGATTGATTTGGTCCATGTGCCCATCACGTAGTGAGCATACAGGCAAACAAGTAATGAAAAACTCCTTCTTCGAGTTCTCAGTACTCTGCCTATTAGTGTTTACTATCATTCAACCCTGAGAATACAGAAGTAAAATATTAATGCATGCACTTAACACTAATGTCCATAATAATAATGAACGTCTTTGTAGCCGACTTAGTGCCTGGAGAATAGAATGTTATAAGCATAATTTCTTAGTTTTTGTTTTATGGTAATTGGCAGCAGTTGAATTAAATCGTAACTATCCAGCTTGGAGACAGCATCGAAAAGCATCAGCCCTCAACAAGAGTTATCCTAAGGGTAAATATATGCTAGACCTCCATGATGAAAAACCCACTAAATAAATAAAACAACCCTGTTTTTCTCACCCTTCCCCACATACACACACACACAGTTCAGGAAAGAGACAACTAATCGTGTTAAGGAAATATTCAAGCCTTTCACGGGTAGGTAGGAAATGGTCCCTCCCTGCGGCGGGTGATAGCAGGGGTACTGTTGGGGCAGCAACACCTTCCCCAGTCATTCCATGTGGGTGCCACCTACTTGGTTGTCCCCTGCCTCGTCACCTAATGGTGGCTCCTAGCCATCTGGGCCAGGGGTGGGGAGCCTGCAAAAGATAAGGAAGCTGTGATCACAGCCAGAAGCCAATGATCCCGAGGGCCTCGCCCCACCAGTGCTTATAGTTTCACTACAAGTAGCACCAATTTTCTGCACGCATTTTAAGATCTTTGAATTGATGGAAGGGAAGAAGACGACACTTATTTGCTTCAAGTCTTGGATTTGGGGGAACATTCCAGTTCAGGTGCTCTTCATGGCCCCCTTTCCCTTTCTTCACTTACACGTTTCCTGGCTGATGGCATCTGTTCTCATGGCTTCAGCTTCTAACTGGACCCCCAAAGCCTTCTCTGCTGGCATTCTCCCCCCGTCTTTATACTGAGCACCTTCTGGACATTTCACCTGGATGACCCAGAGCCAATGAGACTTCGGAACTTTCAGGAAGCCTTGGCCAATCCTTTCCTCCAAGGCCTACCCTGTCCCTCCCACCCAGATGTACTCTCACAGCTCTCCCTGCCTACAATTCATTGTTGCTCATAATAGTTGTGATGTTTCAACCGGGCTGGGCCACGGGGTGCCCAGGCAGCTGGTCAAACATGATTCTGGGTGTTTCTGTGAGGGGGTTTGGGATGAGACTAATATTGAAATCGGTAGACTGAGGAAAGCGGATTGCCCTCCATAATGTGAGCTGGCCTCAGCCAATCGGTTGAAGTTCTAAATCGAACAAAAGGCTGATGCTCCCCTGAATGGGGGAGCATTTCCTGCTTGACTGCCTTTAAACTGGGGCAGCTGCTCCTGCTGGTTCCACCACAGCCTGCTGGCGCTGGGACTTGAACTAGGACGTGAATTCTGCAGATTTCAGGCTTGCCAGCCTCCATGGTCACATGAGCCAATTCCTTATAATAAGTCTCTTATATTCTATTGATTTTGTTTCTCTGGAGAACCCTGACTAACACAAAACTAATAGTATTTATTGCCTTGTGTTACTGTGTGCTGTGAGCACAAACACATCCTAACTCCACTTAACTCCCTCGGCAAACACATGTGGCATAATCTCTATTTTATTGGATAAGGATCGGGCTCAGAGTGGGACAGCAATCTGTCCAAGGTCCCACACTATGACACTGCGATGGGATTCGTCAATTTGCTGGTGACCGTGTGACACCCTCGCTGAACTGAAGGTTTCCTTTCCTGTCTCTGCATCACTCACACTCATTATTTCCAAAAATGAAAATTTTACCTTTCCTCCAAGTTGCTTATGACAGACATTCCAGTCATCTGAGGGGGAGGAACTAGGGAAAGTAGAGAGCAATAGAGGCCCTAGATTTGGGATATGCAGAACTCAAAACAAGTGGTGAGAACTTCCTATCACCAGCATTCTCAGCACACTGCCTCATGCCTGCCCTCCTCGTTAATGTCTTCCTGCCAAGATTTTCAAGTCTGCCCATTAATTAACTCTTTCATCTTAACCAAGAGAAGACATGAGTCCAGGTTTTTAATGAAAATCAGTGGTAAATAGAGTGCACTTCATTTATTTATCCATTCATATCTATTTAGTAGCTACCATTTGTCAAGTATTGGGCTACACATTGAGGTTGACAGATATTTTTAAGGTATAGATACAGATATATCTCTTTTAGTGAGAAGTATATGTTCCTGAATATTACCAGGCATACTTTATTTTCAGAAATAGAAATGATCTGAGATGTGCTATACAAATGCGAGGTATGTTTTAGGAAATTTGAAATCATTGAAGATTTTTGAGCAGTATTTGGAGTTTGGCAGCATTCTGCAAAATGAATTAGAGAGACAGACCAAAGGCAGGGACATAAATTAAGAAGCAGTTGCAGCAAATTGGAAAATCTTATAATTAAGCACTAGTCAGTAATCCTGCCCTCTGGTTCTGAAAGCAGGAATGAAAAAGGGTGGGGTGGGTGAAAAGTATTACAAAGGAGGAATGACACGTATGGTGACCAGCAGAAGTGAAGGAAAGAATGAGAAAGTGACTCTAGGGCAGCGGTTCTCAACCTGTGGGTCGTGACCCCTTTGGCGGTCGAACGACCCTTTCACAGGGGTTGCCTAAGACCATCCTCCATATAAAATATTTACATTACGATTCATAACAGTAGCAACATTACAGTTATGAAGTAGCAACGAAAATAATTTTATGGTTGGGTCACAACATGAGGAACTGTATTTAAAGGGCCAGAAGGTTGAGAACCACTGTTCTAGGGGCTGGGGGATGGGTGACCAGAATGGCACCGTGGAGGAGGGAACGGTTTGGAGGAAAAGCCCTGTATCAGCTGTGCGGAGTGTTTGACTCATGTTTGACAATTGTTCTACAATAAAGAGATTTTTTTTAAGTTAGATTCTTTCTGTGTGACTTTCATTTCAACACAAAGCTTCTGTTTATTTAAGTAAAAAAGTGCTGAGACTGTGGGAATGAGGTCTCTGGAGGGGCTGCATGAGGGGAGATCAGTGAGGTAAAACAGGAGATTACACAAACCATATCTTCTTGTGCAAATGCCCCTTGAGTTAATCCACAGGAACACTGTACAGTCATTGAAAATGATGCATTTGGAAGTATATTTGTTAACATGAAATGAATTTTGCATATTATGTGGGAAAAGCCAGTGAGGCGAGGAGTCTGGAAGGACTCACCCCCAATGTTAACAAGGACTGACCCTGGGTGGCATGAATATGGGTGATTTTTTTCCTTCCTTATGAATGGCATTTAAAAAAAATTATATTGATTGTAGAGAGGAAGGGAGAGGGAGAGTGAGAGAGAGAAACATCAATGATCAGGGAGAATCATTGATCGGCTGCCTCCTGCACACCCCCTACTGGGGATCAAGCTTGCAACCCAGGCATGTGCCCTGACCAGGAGTCAAACCGTGACCTACTGTTTCATAGGTCAACACTCAACCACTGAGCCATGCTGGCTGGGCATGAATGGCATTTTTAAACTTTTAGCATAAATATGCTATTTTGACCTCATCTGAGACGGTCCCCAGCTCAGGGACTGAATGTTATCTGCTGCTCCCTTCAGCCAGTGTGGCTCACAGCCCGCTGGGCCAGTGCCCGGGAGCTTCCCCAAACTCTCTTCCTGGAGAAGAGCCCTCCCTCCCTGCTGGTGGGGCAGCCAACAAGCCTGCGTGGCCAGAGCTCAGCCCCCCTCAGCAATCCCAGTCCCTCCCAGAAGGCAGAGCGCCCCGCCTGCCATGTGGGGGAGGAGAGCAGGGACACCTGGGGCTGTCAGGCATCAGTCTACCCTCAGCCCTGCTCCAGGGGGCATTCTCCTCGGTGAAGAAGTCAGCTAAGGGCCATGTTGGGAGAGCGGGTGAGCGGAGGAGAGACTCTGTCACAACAGGGAGCTCTGAGCCTGTTTTGTCTGAATGAGCAATGAGACCTCTGAGTGGCCTCAGGTGGCCCTCCCAATCTCTCTTACTTCTCACCATTTTCCAAAAGTTCTCTGAGTGTGGAAACCTTCCCTTGGGCCTTCCTGATGCAAAAGAATGAGTTCGGGCCCTGGCCGGTTTGGCTCAGTGGATAGAGCCATCAGCCTGTGAACTGAAGGGTCCCGGGTTCGAGTCCGGTCAAGGCCACATGCCCGGGTTGCAGGCTCGATCCCCCAGTGTGGGGCGTGCAGGAGGCAGCCGTTCTATGATTCTCTCTCATCATTGACGTTTCTATCTCTCCCTCCCTCTCCCTTCCTCAATAAAAATACAGTTTAAAAAAGAAAAGAAAAGAATGAGTTTGGGATTGACACCCAAGGATGAGAATTTGCCTCTGGCTGCTCCACCTACTAGTCAAGCGTGTCCCACATATTGTCACTCTGCATGTAAGACCTCATTTCATCCTCACACCAACCCTAGGAGGCTGGTGGCTATCGTGTAACTGCCCCTCCTTCCATCCTGCACTCCTGCTACCCTACAAGGCGCCCCATCTTAGCTAAGCGTCTACCAAAACCATGTCTACTTTCTCACTCCCTGTGTGCGTCCCTCCCACTGCACTCCTCTCCCGACTGCATCGGCAAAGTTCCCAGTGATCTTCCTGCTCCAGCTCCTGCGCCTGCCTCCTTTTCCATCATCTCTGGGCACGTAGTCACACCCACGCAGTGTGAGGTAAATGGCCTGCAGATTTCCCCGCAATCCCATGAGTCATCTCCCAGTCCCCTTCGGCGACACTCAGGACGGCTGGTGAAGAAAGGGAAGGGGGAGTGTTCCACTCCTGTTTGAGAATTGTTCTACAATAAAGAGATTTTTTAAAAAGTTAAATTCCTTCTGTATGTGATTTTCATTTAAACACAAAGCTTCTGTTTATTTAAGAAAAAAAGAAAACCTTATTGTGCTAACAATTGTGTTACCAAAGCCCTCAAATTAAATTGCAAGAGAACTGAGAAATAGGGCTATTAAGAGATTTATTTTCTGAAGTTGAGTAAGGAGGGAAAAAAGACTGTTCCAGCTTCCTCCTACCTCCTACCCCCTACACCTTACCCCTTACCCTCCCCTCTCTCTCTCTCTCTCTTTCTCTCTCTCTCTCTCTCTCTCTCTCTCTCTCACACACACACACACACACACACACACACACACACGCACTTTCACAGAAACAGCTTGGATCCTGCCATGGCTTTAACTGACTGCCACATGGACCCTCAGATGGAGCGTAGGGTTTGCCTTTTATTCTTCTCGACCTCTTGTCATCTTGTAACTTCATTCTCCAGGAATAACAGCTCACCCTGAAACCACACACAAAACGGGTCCGGGCCGCCTGTCACTACTTGAGCCAAATTGAGCAGAGACAGGGTTGAATCATACATGAGCGTTTATTCCCATCCTGCCAGCAGCATGGAGAGCAGCGATCATCCTGTAAATTCGCTCTCCCTCTCCTACTGGCCGGCCGGTTACATGTGGGCGAGGAGGAAGGGCCGCATGCAAGCGGGAGGGGTGGGATAAGGGCTGCAGGGTCCGTGGTCCACGGTCTCCTGCCAGGATCTTGAAGTCCGATGATAAGGCGGCTAATGTTCTATGGTGTGAAAACCCGGCTCAGCCCGTTCCTGGGACCGGAGAGTGATCAGTATTTCCGACGCAAACTCCCGAAGGCGGTCAGGGTCCAGGCCCAGCAACCCAATCAAAGCGTGTCCTGTCCTGGGTTTGTTCTCAAAATGTATTTTCTTTCCTGAGCGATGGACCCATCTTGGCCCCACGGCGTCTCATCTTTTCACAGCCCTGTTTCCCCCCTTGTAGCTCATCCTCCACTTTCCCAGGGTCTGTAAGAAACCCTCTCATCTATAAAGTGACTAATCATTAAACAACTGTGGTCCTATTCTTACTGCCTGCCCTCCCCCCATCAACCCCACACACTGTGCCTTAAGTATGAACACAACCATACTCCTTAACTCAGACATGACTAACACTGGCCTGACTGTGTAATAAATGCCCTTGAAATGAGGACGTACAACCAAGAGAGTAGCTGACAAATGCCATTGCATCTCCGTGCCCAGAACCTAGGCCCCATTTCCACTAGACCCAAGTTCTTCCTTCCTTAAGTTCAGAGCCCACCTCATGTCCCTGCCCTGCAGATGGCACATCTGTTGTCTTCTATCCTCTTTCAGCAAGCATGTCAAACTCGCGGCCCACGGGCTGCATGCCTCATTTATTTGGCCCATGTTAGCCTTTGAGTTTGACATGCTTGTCTTACAGGGTTCACTGTGGTCTCTATTTATGACAAAAATGGCCTGTTTTGTACCATGTGACACCAGAACCACCTAGTCCATGTCCTCTCCAGTTGGTTCTCAAAGAGACAATCAGGCTTATGTGCCACCCCTGCCATAACCTGGTCTCCTGGTCCTAAGAGTCCAACTGCTTGAGCCAAATCCCCGTCCATGCCTTTCAGGCACACACAGCTTCAGAAGACAATGTCCTAATACTGCAGGCAATAGATCCACTCCAGGTAATCCCTCCAAATAGCACTTAGCCTGTGCGGAGCAGGCTTCCGCAGAGCAAGTGGCTACTTACCTTACACCTACATGATCGAAGCAGTCACTACAGAGACCCTCTCAGAACAAGAGGGAGGGTATCGAAAACACACTCCGGCTTCCCCACCCCAGAGCGCAGCCACTGCACAGCTCCCCAGCTGGCCGTTCTCCAGCTCCAATGGCGTTCAGATCCACTCTTACACCTTTATGGCTCCTTCATTGTGTCTATTTCTAATTTTGGTTTTAACATTCTTTAAGACAGCAAAATGTGAATGAAGCCTGGCCAGTATTGCTCAGTGGTTGAGTGTCAACCTATGAACCAGGTATCAACCCCACACACTGTGCCTTAAGTATGGACACAACCATACTCCTTAACTCAAACATGACTAACACTGGCCTGACTGTATAATAAATGCCCTTGAGATGGAGACGTACAACCAAGAGAGTAGCTGACAAATGCCATTGCATCTCCGTGCCCAGAACCTAGGCCCCATTTCCACTAGACCCAAGTTCTTCCTTCCTTAAGTTCAGAGCCCACCTCATGTCCCTGCCTCTGTAGATGGCACATCTGTTGTCTTCTATCCTCTTTCAGCAAGCATGTCAAACTCGCGGCCCACGGGCTGCATGCCTCATTTATTTGGCCCATGTTAGCCTTTGAGTTTGACATGCTTGTCTTACAGGGTTCACTGTGGTCTCTATTTATGACAAAAATGGCCTGTTTTGTACCATGTGACACCAGAACCACCTAGTCCATGTCCTCTCCAGTTGGTTCTCAAAGAGACAATCAGGCTTATGTGCCACCCCTGCCATAACCTGGTCTCCTGGTCCTAAGAGTCCAACTGCTTGAGCCAAATCCCCGTCCATGCCTTTCAGGCACACACAGCTTCAGAAGACAATGTCCTAATACTGCAGGCAATAGATCCACTCCAGGTAATCCCTCCAAATAGCACTTAGCCTGTGCGGAGCAGGCTTCCGCAGAGCAAGTGGCTACTTACTTTACACCTACGTGATCGAAGCAGTCACTACAGAGACCCTCTCAGAACAAGAGGGAGTATCGCAAACACACTCCGGCTTCCCCACCCCAGAGCGCAGCCACTGCACAGCTCCCCAGCTGGCCGGTCTCCAGTGGCATTCAGATCCACTCTTACACCTTTATGGCTCCTTCATTGTGTCTATTTCTAATTTTGGTTTTAACATTCTTTAAGACAGCAAAATGTGAATGAAGCCTGGCCAGTATTGCTCAGTGGTTGAGTGTCAACCTATGAACCAGGAGGTCATGGTTCGGTTCGATTCTTGGTGAGGACACATGCCCGGATTGCGGGCTCAATCTCCAGTGTGGGGTGTGCAGGAGGGAGCCGATCAATGGTTCTCTCTCATCATTGACCTTTCTCTTTCCCACTCTCTGAAATTAATTTTAAAAACATATTTAAAAATGTGAATGAATATATGAAAATGTCCAAGCATAGTGGTAACCTAAATAATTTTTGGCGTAAGTGCTGCTTGTGATATGTTGTCATTTATTTGTGGTCCCTAGTTATGACAAAAATGGCCTGTTTTGTACCTAATAAACCCATGTGGCACCCGAACCACCTAGTCCATGTCCTCTCCAGTTGGTTCTCTGGTGTGCAGCAGAGAGACAATCAGGCTTATGTGCCACTCCTGCTGTAACCTGGTCTCCTGGTCCTAACAGTCCAACTGCTTGAGCAAAATCCCCATCCGTGCCTTTCAGGCACACACAGCTTCAGAAGACAATGTCCTAATACTGCAGGCAATAGATCCACTCCAGGTAATCCCTCCAAATAGCACTTAGCCTGTGCGGAGCAGGCTTCCGCAGAGCAAGTGGCTACTTACCTTACACCTACATGATCGAAGCAGTCACTACAGAGACCCTCTCAGAACAAGAGGGAGGGTATCGAAAACACACTCCGGCTTCCCCACCCCAGAGCGCAGCCACTGCACAGCTCCCCAGCTGGCCGGTCTCCAGTGGCATTCAGATCCACTCTTACACCTTTATGGCTCCTTCATTGTGTCTATTTCTAATTTTGGTTTTAACATTCTTTAAGACAGCAAAATGTGTTACACACAAAATGTGAATGAAGCCTGGCCGGTATGGCTCAGTAGTTGAGTGTTGACCTATGAACCAGGAGGTCATGGTTCAGTTCGATTCCCAGTGAGGACGCATGCCCGGATTGCGGGCTTGATCCCCAGTGTGGGGTGTGCAGG
>NW_005357583.1:33810-39412 GCF_000412655.1 Myotis brandtii
AGGAGGCAGCTGATCGATGTTTCTCTCTCATCGATGTTTCTAGCTCTCTATCCCTCTCCCTTCCTCTCTGTAAAAAATCAATAAAGTATATTTTAAAAAATATATACCTTGACTGAATAGTATTGTCACCTCTGAACACCCTAAGATGTACCTTCAGCTCTTGACCATGTATTACTGTTGATGTTGGCTATCATTTATTCAGTTGCTACTAAGTGCCAATCTTGCCATTCCTCAATGTCAATGTGATCATTTTAGTCTAAGACTGTGTCTCCATATATAGTAAGTAGAATGTGAGTCTTTAAGAAAATCTTGTGAGGTGGGTACTATTTTCCTAGTCTAAAGATGATAACATGTAAGTTCAGAAAGTTTCAATGCCTTGTCTAAGGCCACATAGAAGTAAGTGGCAAAACTGAGATCCAAAGGCAAGAATGTCTAGCTCTAAAGCTTTCTCTTTTTCTTATTTCTGTTCTGGTATTCCCTGCAGGCTTACCAGAGAAAAAATATTAGTGCCTCCTGTAGAAGTCAGAGTGTAATAAACAGAGATGTCACAGTAATTGGAGGAGAGGAAATGTAATATAAAGAATTATCTCTAATAGGGATTGGAATAATAAGGAATTGTCTAATAAAAAGTAAAGAAGAACTCACAACTCAGTGATAAAAAGACAAACAGCTCTTTTTTTTTTTTTAATGGGCAAAGGATTGGACTAGATATTTCACCGAAGAAGATATGTGGCTGGTTAAAAAGTGCATGAAAGATGCTCAACATCGTAAGTCATTCGGGAAATGTAAATAAATACCACAATGAGATGTCACTTCACACCCTCTAGGATGTTTATAATAAAAAAGACAGACAATATCAAGTGTGGAGAAACTGATGAGGAACTCAAGAAGTTAAACATTTTTAGCTTTAGTTATACAGTGGGGCCTTGACTTACGAGTGTCCCGACTAACGAGTTTTTCCGAGATTTGAGTTGACAGAGTAATTTGAGTTAACGAGCTCCTTAACGAGCTTTGTCATGGAACGAATTAAACTCGTAAGTCAAGGCCCCACTGTATAGCTGATAGACTTGGTAATTTCAAAACTGGAACCCTCATACAGTGCTAGTGAGAACGTTAAGTGGAAAACAGTATGTTGGTTTCTTAAAAAGTGATACAAAATCTTACTGTATCACTCGGTGATTCCACTCCTAGGTATTTACACAAGAGAAATAAAACATGTCTACACGAAGCCATGTGCATGAATATTCAGAGCAGATTCTTCATAAGAACCAGAAACTTGAAACAACTTAGATGTCCATCAACATGTGAGTGAATAAAGGGGATATAGCCATACAGTAGACTATTATTCAGCTATGAAAAGGAATAAAGTACTGAAATTTGCTCAACATGGATGAACTTTAAAAATACGCTGTGAAAGAAGAGACACAAGAGCATATGCTGTATGATTCCATTCATATGAAAGGTCCAGAATGGACACCTCCATAGAGACAGAAAGTAGAGTCGTGGTTGCCTGGGGGTGAGAGTGGGGTTGCCTTGGGGGTGAAAGTGGGCATGAAATGAGGTGTTAAAATTTTGATAAAATTGGATTGTGGTGATGGTTGTACAACTCTAAAAATGTACTAAAATGATTGGATTATACACTTAAAATGGGTTATATAACTTTTTAAAAAGAAGTAAAGGTCACTCTAAGGATTCTAGGAAGAGCAGGCATAAGGAGCAGCTACTCAGCACCCTGAGATGAGCACTTCCCACACCACCGATTCCACCTCCCTACACACACCCTCTCCTCCAGCCGCCTGCCTTGCCTTGGACGTCAAAGAAATTGGAAGCAATCAGACATGAATTCCAACTTCCCATTTTTTCTTACCTGATACCTTATTCTCTCTCCTCCTTTCTCCAGACCCTTTTTCCAGTCCCAGAGCTGCCCATGTGCTCTTCATCCCACCTGGGGATGTCCTCTGGGCTCTGCGCCATGCTCCTTCTCCCTCTCATTCAAGTCCAGCCTCTCCTCTCCACGGCCCTCGGCAACATGTCAATGCTCAGGCCTCTTCCACCTGAAGAAAGAACACCCTCTTCAGCTCTGCAGCTCCTCTAACTATTTCATCTCCTCTCCTTCTTAAGTTCTCCAAAGAACACTTGGCAAGTAACACATTTCCACTCTTCCCCCATTTACATGTCAATGCACAGCAATAAGGCTTCTGCCTCCATCCCTCCAATATATGGCACTCTGAAAACAAAACAGTGACCGCCTTCCAATTTCCCAATCACATAGATTTTCTTCAGACTCCATCCTACGTGACCTCTCTGGCCACTCCCTTCTAGAAGCTCTCTTCTACCTGGGCTTCTGAGACCTGTTTCTCCTGATACTGGTCACACTACTGAGATCACCTCTTCTCATGCTCCTGCCCA
Source organism: Myotis brandtii (assembly GCF_000412655.1). Classification (NCBI taxonomy): domain Eukaryota; kingdom Metazoa; phylum Chordata; class Mammalia; order Chiroptera; family Vespertilionidae; genus Myotis; species Myotis brandtii. Next base: position 36,220 of record NW_005357583.1, read on the forward strand.
CTACCCTTCTGCCTGGGGCTCCTCAGTGTTCTGACCTGGGCCCTGTTCTCTTCTCAGACCATAGCCCCTCCCTCAGCATCGTTTCCCTCTCATGCCTCTGTCAACCACCTCAAGTCTGGTGGCTCTTCAAACTACCTCCAGCCCAGGCCTTGCCCCCGAGTCTGGGAGTCAAGAGATCCAACTGCTTTCGGCATATCTCCATCTGGGTGGTCTCCCCGACCCCGCTCCTCCTCCACGGCTCTCTACCCCAGTAAACATCGCCACTGTCTACCTAGTTACTCAGCCATAACCCTTGGAGCCATCCTCGTCTTCTTTTTCTCTCTTACTCCCCATAACCAAATTATGAAACTGTGTTGCTTTTATAATACAGTTTAAAAATCTCTTTATAATTGATGCCTCCTTTCCATTCTTAGTGCTATTGCCTGGCTAAAAAGCAATGTCACTTGTAGTGTGTATTTGTTTTTAATCCCAGACGTGGAATTATCATCACTGGGCAAGAAGACCCTGAGGCTGAAGCCCCTTCAGTGATGCCGATGTGGAGCCGGATTTGGGGGACCCTTTGCTATGGACCAGGGTTTGCCATCGAACAGGAATCATAAACTCATCCAGAGGAGCCAAGCAGGTCAACCTGACCAGTGAAGCTGGGAGGTGTGTGGACAGGAGAGCGACGGGGACTGAGGTGCCTGGAGAACATGAAGACAGTGATGCCACTCTGCTCCCGTGGGAATGCAGGCATAGAGTTGCCAAATACACTAATTCCCCCCCAAAAAACTCAAAATTCAGATTTTTATCTAAAATCTTCTTTTTTAATCTTAGAAATGAATTCAAAATATTTCAGCCCAGCCAGGGTGGCTTCATGGTTGAGCATCAACCTATGAACCAAGTGGTCACGGGTTCAATTCCAAGTCAGGGCACATGTCCAGGTTGTGGGCTCGATTCCCAAATCAGGGCACATGTCCAGGTTGTGGGCTCGATTCCCAGTAGGGGGTGTGCAGGAGGCAGCCAATCAATGATTCTCTCTCATCATCGATGTTCTATTTCTTCCTCTTCCTTCCTCTCTGAAATCAATAAAAACGTATTTTTATAATTTTTCAAAACATCACGTGGTCAAAACAAAACATGTCTACGGGACTGATGTGACTTCCACCAAGAAGGTTTTTTTCAAAACATCACATGGTTAAAACAAAACACGTCTACGGGACTGATGTGACTTCCACCAAGAAGGTTTTCTATCTGCGGAGGGACACGGTAGAAGCGCTATTCTGGGAAGATGTTTCTGGCAGCAGTGTGCACAGTCCCAGCTGGAAGGAGAGGGTGTAGGCAGGGAGAACCAGCCGCAAGCCCAGGTGTGGAGGGGAATGGCCCTGGGCTAGGGGGATGGAAGCAGAAAGAGAGAACGCCATGGAGGAAAATAAAATGCAATTGGTATCTTCATCATTAAAACACAGAAAGAAAAGGCTTCCTTTGTGCAAGCAAATGTGTGCCACTCTAATTAAGCCTCACTTCTCCCGCAGGCAGACCAGGAGTAACCTCTGGGTGGGGTGCGAGGTGGTGGTCGTCAGGGGCTGGGGAGGGAGGAATGGAGAATGACTGCTAATGAGTTATGAGGTTTTGCTTGGGATGATGAATATGTTCCGGAATTACATAATGGTGGTCGTGGCACATCTTGTGAATATGCTAAAAATTACTTAAGTGTCTACTTTAAGAGAGTGAATTTTATTTTATGTAAGTTATAAATTTCTTTTTAATTCACGTAGTTCCAAGTTTATGAAGACTTCTCTGAGCCCCTGGTTAAAGTTAACTACTCCCTCTTGAGCACAGCATAGATCACACCTTGATTGTGGGCTCGTATGATTTGGGGGCAATATTCCAGCTTCCTCTGGTGATTACGGGTTCTCCTAGACAGACCTCTGTCTTGTCTGACCCCATATCCTCAAGGAGGCACGGTGCTTGAAACTCAGCACACAGTCAAGGGATACAGGTTGAACTGAAGAGATTGTCCACTTTCCAAGACTTTCTAATACACGGCAATATTGAGCAACCCATATTTTGAATATAATAATTATTACATATATACCATGTGTAAAGCTTTGGTGAGATGAAAATGAAGGTGCATAGTCTTCTTTACCTTTACATGTACCCGCGTTTTTGGTGGAAATGAGTATACTTAAATAACTACAACACAATGCAGACATACGTGCCATGTGAATGGTGGCATGACCAACAGAGCTCAGTGAAGTAAAAGGTGAAGGCCTTGGGCATGATGGGGAAGATTTTGTGGAGGTGGAGGCATGAGAATGGGCTTTAGGGATGGTAACAAGACGTTAAAATGAAAGTTTCCGCTGAGGCACATTTCAGAGGGATGTGTTGGACCGAAATGCAAACACTTTCAATGTAGGTCGGGAAATGGGAGGGGGAAGGGGCAGGTGACTCTTGAATTGTCACCCACATTGATGGCACAAAGAGAAGCTGAATTGGAGGAGGAAGCTTTTGGAAAAGAATGTCTTTGGAGAGAACTATTGGGCACAGAGAATTCTACCCTCCTCAGGAGGATACCTATTCCTCACCTCAAACCAAAAAACAGACTTTGATGGGACCGTCTGCAGAGCTTAACGTGTTTCTCCGACAGTGTGAGGGACACAGGACTGCTGCAGAGGGCTGAGGTGTGGGCAAGCTGCACTTCCAGCGTTTGCCTGGGCAAACGGTGTTTCCCCTGGGCCAGATGCGGTCCCTGGAGAAAAGCGAGTTGGCAAGGTGTGGCTCGGCCTCTGTTCACAATGACCTCTTGCAAGGGCGAGGGGCCTCGACCGAAGAGAGCTGGAGATCAACTGCTGCTGGACATCTAGCGCTGCGGGAGGAAGCGTGGGGGGAAGGCATGGTCTCCCAGGAACCCATGAAAGCCCCTCGAGGGAGCAACAGGCTTTAGAGCAGTGGTTCTCAACTTTCCTAATGCCGCGACCCTTTAATACAGTTCCTCATGGTGTGGTGACCCCCAACCATAAAATTATTTTCGTTGCTACTTCATAACTGTAATTTTGCTACTGTTATGAATCGTCATGTAAATATCTGATATGCAGGATGTATTTTCATTGTTACAAATTGAACATAATTAAAGCATAGTGATTAATCACAAAAACAATATGTAATTATATATGTGTTTTCCGATGGTCTTAGGCGACCCCTGTGAAAGGGT
>NW_005357583.1:56605-60556 GCF_000412655.1 Myotis brandtii
TGGTTGAGCATCAACCTATGAACCAAGAGGTCACGGGTTCAATTCCAAATCAGGGCACATGTCCAGGTTGTGGGCTCGATTCCCAGTAGGGGGTGTGCAGGAGGCAGCCAATCAATGATTCTCTCTCATCATCGATGTTCTATTTCTTCCTCTTCCTTCCTCTCTGAAATCAATAAAAACGTATTTTTATAATTTTTCAAAACATCACGTGGTCAAAACAAAACATGTCTACGGGACTGATGTGACTTCCACCAAGAAGGTTTTCTATCTGCGGAGGGACACGGTAGAAGTGCTATTCTGGGAAGATGTTTCTGGCAGCAGTGTGCACAGTCCCAGCTGGAAGGAGAGGGTGTAGGCAGGGAGAACCCGCCTCGAGCCCAGGTGTGGAGGGGAATGGCCCTGGGCTAGGGGGATGGAAGCAGAAAGAGAGAACGCCATGGACATGCCCCCGCCCCATGCCCTAACTCAACTGAACAAGACCCAACCCGAGATGAGGTCTCTGTGGCATCATTTTCCAAAGGAACCCAGCATGGTCTGAGCGCCTGCCTCCATTTCAAAGTCCTTTCATCCACGGACACTTGCCTACACTCCTCGGCCCCATCCCAGACTCTTGAGATGCCTGAGGGACCTTGGCACTATCCATATGGCACTGCCCACTAGTCCCAGAACTGCCATCGTCTCACTCCGTTACCTTATGCAAATGGCAGGCGCTCAAGCCTGTTTCTCCATCTGGACACCCAAAGGAAAGCCTTCTGGACACCCTGACCTCCTCTCGGAGGCGGTGGAAGGAGCTGTGAGGAAATGTGCAGCCCCTCCCCCCTCCCACCTGTGCAGAGGGAGGGAGAGCTGATGTAAATTATTCAGGAGAGAGACCTGAGCCAAAGGGAGTCATGGAAACTTCATTAGTATGTGTGGTGTGTGGCTGTCTTTTGAATATTCTGCTTGCTTGGTTTCTAATTTCCTTTTCTTATGTGAGTCTTCTCTCCCTCATAAATCTTTGCATCTCCATGTTCTTCTTCCTTTGTGTTCTGAATGGGGAGTTCTCACAACCGCTCCATGGTTAATCCACGCCCCCAAACATGGCCAGTTCGAAGCAGCGTTGTGCCCAAGTATTGCTTCTGAAGGCAGATGACACCCTTCTTCCTCTACCCGCTGCAGGGCCTGCTGCCCTAAGGACAGGCCCTGTTGGGAAGGGAAGAGAGAGGTGCTGGGGAGAGGAGGGGGCAGGAAATCCTCCCCCTGCTCTCCTCCTCTCCCATCTGGCCAAGGAAACACTCTTCAGCTATTCTCTAGAACCAACAAACCAAGCAACAGGAGCTTTTTGTGAATCTGACAGCTGGCTGATCACAGAAACAGGTCTTGCAATTCCCCTAGGAATGGCACTTGGCCCAGAATCGACAATAAGTGCCCCCTGGTGGCAATCAGAGGTACCCTCTCTGAGAGGCAAATTCTCACATCCTATCTGAATTGGGTACTCTGACAGCTTTATATGATGGAAAATAAAATGCAATTGGTATCTTCATCATTAAAACACAGAAAGAAAAGGCTTCCTTTGTGCAAGCAAATGTGTGCCACTCTAATTAAGCCTCACTTCTCCCGCAGGCAGACCAGGAGTAACCTCTGGGTGGGGTGCGAGGTGGTGGTCGTCAGGGGCTGGGGAGGGAGGAATGGAGAATGACTGCTAATGAGTTATGAGGTTTTGCTTGGGATGATGAATATGTTCCGGAATTACATAATGGTGGTCGTGGCACATCTTGTGAATATGCTAAAAATTACTTAAGTGTCTACTTTAAGAGAGTGAATTTTATTTTATGTAAGTTATAAATTTCTTTTTAATTCACGTAGTTCCAAGTTTATGAAGACTTCTCTGAGCCCCTGGTTAAAGTTAACTACTCCCTCTTGAGCACAGCATAGATCACACCTTGATTGTGGGCTCGTATGATTTGGGGGCAATATTCCAGCTTCCTCTGGTGATTACGGGTTCTCCTAGACAGACCTCTGTCTTGTCTGACCCCATATCCTCAAGGAGGCACGGTGCTTGAAACTCAGCACACAGTCAAGGGATACAGGTTGAACTGAAGAGATTGTCCACTTTCCAAGACTTTCTAATACACGGCAATATTGAGCAACCCATATTTTGAATATAATAATTATTACATATATACCATGTGTAAAGCTTTGGTGAGATGAAAATGAAGGTGCATAGTCTTTACCTTTGAAACATGTATCCGCGTTTTTGGTGGAAATGAGTATACTTAAATAACTACAACACAATGCAGACATACGTGCCATGTGAATGGCATAATGACCAACAGAGCTCAGCGAAGTAAAAGGTGAAGGCCTTGGGCATGATGGGGAAGATTTTGTGGAGGTGGAGGCATGAGAATGGGCTTTAGGGATGGTAACAAGACGTTAAAATGAAAGTTTCCGCTGAGGCACATTTCAGAGGGATGTGTTGGACCGAAATGCAAACACTTTCAATGTAGGTCGGGAAATGGGAGGGGGAAGGGGCAGGTGACTCTTGAATTGTCACCCACATTGATGGCACAAAGAGAAGCTGAATTGGAGGAGGAAGCTTTTGGAAAAGAATGTCTTTGGAGAGAACTATTGGGCACAGAGAATTCTACCCTCCTCAGGAGGAAACCTATTCCTCACCTCAAACCAAAAAACAGACTTTGATGGGACCGTCTGCAGAGCTTAACGTGTTTCTCCGACAGTGTGAGGGACACAGGACTGCTGCAGAGGGCTGAGGTGTGGGCAAGCTGCACTTCCAGCGTTTGCCTGGGCAAACGGTGTTTCCCCTGGGCCAGATGCGGTCCCTGGAGAAAAGCGAGTTGGCAAGGTGTGGCTCGGCCTCTGTTCACAATGACCTCTTGCAAGGGCAAGGGGCCTCGACCGACCGAAGAGAGCTGGAGATCAACTGCTGCTGGACACCTAGCGCTGCGGGAGGAAGCGCGGGGGGAAGGCATGGTCTCCCAGGAACCCATGAAAGCCCCTCGAGGGAGCAACAGGCTTTAGAGCAGTGGTTCTCAACCTTCCTAATGCCGCGACCCTTTAATACAGTCCCTCATGTTGTGGTGACCCCCAACCATAAAATTATTTTCGTTGCTACTTCATAACTGTAATTTTGCTACTGTTATGAATCGTCATGTAAATATCTGATATGCAGGATGTATTTTCATTGTTACAAATTGAACATAATGAAAGCATAGTGATGAATCACAAAAACAATATGTAATTATATATGTGTTTTCCGATGGTCTTAGGCGACCCCTGTGAAAGGGTCGTTCGACCCCCAAAGGGCTCTCGACCCACAGGTTGAGAACTGCTGCTTTAGAGTCTGGAAGGTTCAGAGGTCATCCGCTTGGTCACCCACATAGTACCAATCAACTACAAACTTTGCTACTGTATTTCCCCTCCTTGACTCCCCTTTGCTAATCTCCTTCCCAGAACGCCAGACCCTGCAGGGATCAGAAACAGTTTGTAAAATGGAATGAGAAGGGGCATGAGAGGAGGCCAGAGAGAAGCAGCCGAGAACCCGTCTCCTTCCACTGTCACATCTCACCCTTCCAGCCTGTGGCCGCCCACGCTGGAGGAGAGAGAGGAGGAACTCCAACTCTCAATTAAGGCTGAAGTTGTAATTCTTACCTAGGGCTGCCATTCTAATTCCTCATCGCCACTTTATTATGCCACTTAGAAAATGACTGAGTACTTTTGTTACCTCTGAGAAACATGCTTTGTCTTGCCTCGGGGTAAGGGAGAAATAGCCCTGGGTGCAGATTTAAAGAGAGAGTGGGAATCAAAAATGAATTTGCTTTCAGATTCCATTGTACCAGTTGTGCTGGTTCAATGTAAACACGACAGATAGAAACAGGTGAAGGGCCTCGGGCAGAGGCCTACCCGTAGCCAGATCCAAGCTCTATTTGGAAAAGCAAACATAGATGGACTTGT
>NW_005357583.1:60628-63497 GCF_000412655.1 Myotis brandtii
TCAAAGTAAAGGCTCACTTAAATACTGGAGTAAAATTTCAGTATATTTTGGTGTTTATTTTTACATAATATAGTTTAAGTACTTGAGATCGGTAAAATAAAGTATTTAATACATTTCAAATAAAACATTCATAAGCTTAAGTAAAATGTAAATATACTGAAATAATATATTAAACATTCTAATATGAAAATAAAATACTGCTTAAAGTAAGCACTACATAAAATAAAGTTTAATTGGAGTTAAAAATGAAGTAAAATTATGATCTCTTTTAAATATGTGATCATTGCATCAGTGATGTCATTATTGATCTGTGAAAAACTTTCCAGTTGCTGAAAACTTCTTTCTGAATCTATGCTAGTTAAGGGAATGATAAAGCAATAGAAGAGAGAGTTTTAAGCTGTGCTTAAATCTTTTTCTCTAGCCGATTATTTTCAAAGAATCCTATCTTTTGGTTGAGAACTTTGAGGGGATTTTTTGGAGGAGAGGGGACAATGTTTTGTTTCCTTGAAGAAACTATTTTTTTTCCATCTATAACAAGCTAGGTTGTTTTTTGCTTCAAAGAAAGTATTTCTCATTTGTCTTCATCTTCCTATCTGGACTCATATAAATGGAGAGTCTAATGCAGACACCATATTAATACCAACAGTGTTCTGTTCATATTCCATTTGTTGGAAAATCTTAATAACAACATTTCAATAATATATCCTATAAGTTCATTTAGCCAGTATTTATGGACTACTTACCATGAGCCTGGCACTGTGCTCACTATCGGAGTAAAACAGTGAATGTGATTGTTTCTTACCTAATCTCATGGTTAAAACTGAGTTTGGGGCATAGTATTAAAAGACAATTTGGACATAATAAAAAAATTGACTCTCAAAATATTTTAGATTTTATTAAAATCTGCTCAAATTAATCAAGAAGAAAAAAAAGACAATTTGGTGGAAGGAAGGCTTACTTCCCAAGCCAGCCCTAGTGGTAAAACCAGGGTCATAATAAGTGTTAAGTTCTCCCCATCCCCCAACTCTGGAGCCAACCCATCCCGAGAGCATGATTTCAAGATTCCTACCTTCTCTTTTAAACCGCAGGTGACTACCACCACCCGCTCTGCATACATCACACATCAAATATTTGTAGGACTCCGCAGGGCTGGCCTCACCTGTGCTGACATGCAGTGCTTTCAACTACCACATGGAGCCTGTCATTTTCCAACCGAACCGGCTCTGGCTTCCTGCCCATCTGCTGAGACATCCCCAGCACCGTCCCGCCCCACACCCCAGCCACCCAGCAGGATGAACCGCTGCTATTGCTCATGCAGGTCAAAGGTGCTGCTCATGAAGCCTGACAGGTCTGGCCCAAGCTGCCAGGTGCAGGGTGTGGCGGAGGGTGGCCTGCCCACTATGCAGGAGGTACTGATACCCGGGTGCCAATATTCCACTGTCTTGAAGGGGGACTGATGTGCTAAAATTCTGAGATGCTGATGCTGCTTATATATATACCAGGGCCCTTGGGCACCATAAAGCTGGGCCACATTTTCATGGAAGTGTTGAGAATAGCTCTCTCCAGCCCAAATGTAACAAACTGGGTCACCCTTCATCACACAGGCTCCGAAGCTGTGCTGCCTGGTGCTCCTGGTGTCTCAGGTGGACTCTAGAAAAACAGCTTTCAGCTTCTCATCGCATCAGGACAATTCACTCTGAAAGGTGAGTCCTTGGGGTAGGCCAGGGGAAAGAGTGACAACGTGCAGTGTTCCCAGATGACCCTCCCCCCAAGGAGGACATTCAGAAGCCTCTGGCTTGGTGAACCCCTCTAAACTCCCAGGAGCCATAGTCCCTAAATATGTTCCCTTCATATGTGGTCCAGCTTGATTCAAGGATGGACTTCAGAATGATGAAAGAACTGGTTGGATGTTACATATTCAGACTCTCTCACAAATGTCTCTCCTCTCAACGTGACCTTCAGATGGACACTGACGGTCAGATTGTGCCCTGTTGCCAGGATCTGGAACACAGGCCCGGGGTGGCTGTATAGTCAAGAGAACCAGACCCGCAGGCGGGTAAGGTTGGCTTTCTTCTTTGTAACTTAAGGTGCTTAGTCACTGGGACACCTGCAGACAAGGCCTGGAGTTTTCCACGAGAAAATAGTCTGGATGTAAGGAAACACATCCGTGAGTTCAAAGTTCTGCGTGTTTTGCGATGATTTAAGTCTCTTTAAAGACGGGGTCGGGGGGAGGGTCAGTAAATGCAGATTAGCGCCTAGCGCTCCGCTCTTAGCTTCAGCAACCTCTACTTCCAGGACTTGGATGAAATCTACCACGCGTGCTAGACCCAAAATACTGCCCTCCACACCCAGTTCTATCACTGTCCTCCATTCCTACTCTACCCGCCTGGCAAACTAGCGGATTCACTCCCAGGGTAGCGGCCACCAGTCCCGGAGCGGACAAGTACCAGCCGGGAGGGGGCGGGGCGCGAGGCCCCTCCGCGCGCAGCCTTGTGGGAGTTGTAGTTCTCACAGCTCGACTGCGGGACAGGCGTCGCCGCGGAACTGGTTCTCCCGTGCTCGTCCTCCACGCGGGTCCGGGCTGCGGGCGGCGGTGGGTGCGGGGTGCTTGTAGAAAAGTGGAACCCAGCCTTCTGTTGGGGGTTCGCTGTCGCCGAGGAACTCAGGCTGGTTCCGGTCCCTTCCAGAGTGCGGGAGGCCCAGGTTGGAATATAAGTTTAAGGTTCTGAGAGGCGAAAGATTGGGAACTGAGCGCCCCCCGCCCCAGGCTGCAGCTGGAGCGGCCGGCCCCACGCGGGTTAAAACTCCCAGGGAGCCCTCCTCTCCCACCGGCTCCTTACCCCTTACCCCCCCGGGGGCCCAGGTCTCG
>NW_005357583.1:63813-92713 GCF_000412655.1 Myotis brandtii
GAGCTTTGAGGGCCGGACGGCCAGCACCCCGTGGACCGGAGCCTGTTGGAGCTGAAGATGGTGCAGGTGGTGTTCCGACACGGGGCGCGGAGCCCGCTCAAGCCGCTCCCGGTGGAGGAGCAGGTAAGCGGTGCGCCCGGCGGGGGCCCTACGGAGGCGGGCCAGGCGCCGTCTGGGGAACACACACCTTTGGAATTTTATCCTCTCGGAGCCGGGTTCGGGCTTGGTCCGGACGAAGGGAAGACAGCAGGTGCCAGGTCACCCCCTGGCCCGCCACCGCTGCACCCCTGGGGCTCCCCGGGCTGCGGCTGTGCAACTTCCCGTGCGCCCCTGACGGCTGTGCCCACGCGCTGCTTCTGGTGCCTATAAATCGCCTAGGGATTCATCTTGTTCAAATGCAGATTCTGATCCAGCAGGGGAGGCTGGGGCCTGAGATCCTGCATTTCTAACAAATATTTGTGTGACCTCAAGTACAAGGGTGTAGTGCATTTCCGTGTGACCGTTTTTTTTTGAAAGTTGTCAAAGAGTTGCAGTGATTTGTGACAGGAACCAGCCTAGCCGCGATCAGAGTCGGGAACAGAAGTCACTGATTTGGGGACAGCTTGCTCAGGGTTTGCAGGAGACCGTTTGAGATTTCCCTGACGACTTTTTGGTAACAAGTGCAGTATCTTGGGGTTCTTTTCTAGTTGGGGTTTCTGCGGGTAAACCTATTGGGGAGGGGATTTGAGGTAGGAAAAAAGTTAAAAATTAGCGACTCTATGCCCTAACTGGTTTGGCTCAATGGATAGAGTGTCGGCCTTCGGACTGAAAGGTCCCAGGTTCGATTCCAGTCAAGGGCATGTACCTTGGTTGCGGGCACATCCCCAGTAGGGAGTGTGCAGGAGGCAGCTGGTCGATGTTTCTCTCTCATCGATGTTTCTAACTCTCTATCCCTCTCCCTTCCTCTCTGTAAAAAGCAATAAAATATATTTAAAAAAAAATTAGCGACTCTTGTGGTTCTAAGGTCTTAAAATATACCTGGTCAGGAAAACTATGATTAAAGCACAAATACTTAGCTTTTTAAATAACCACCTTTTCTGGAATGATTTCTTGGGGCTGGATGTGTGGAGAGAGCCAGCGAAGGTCTCTGACCTCTCATGGCAGGAGGACCTGTGACCAAAGGACTGGCTTTCAGTGCAAGTGACTATGCAACCTGAACTCCTCAGGCGCCGGCTCTCTCTCTCACCTGTGGAGGCTTGTGCACTGTCAGTCCTCCAGGTCAGTGGATGTCCCAGCCTGGTGACCGGCTCTTCAGAGTCGCTTTCCAGAAACCCTTCGGGCTGTGTCCTCACATTGTGCACGGAAAACCAGTTCTAAAGCTGGCCACCGAGGACGTCCAACCTTTACAGCACCTCCCACATTAGTAAATCTTGGGTGGCACTTCCTTCTCCTGCCGGGTTTCTAGTTAGCCTTTCACTATGGCTGTCCCCTTTCTGGAGCTGGAATTTCTTTTCTTACCCCCCTCCATTCCTTCCTCCCCTCCTTCCTCTCTCCTTTTCTTTCTTTTTCAATCCCTTCCTTTGCCTTTGTATATTAGGTCACTACATGTTCCTTATGATTTTGCACATAGCCCTTCTCTTTGCACTCTCCCTTATTCATTTATTCTTGGCACAGAAAAACTGGAAAATAACATATAGGAATAGAGGACTCGTATTAAAGACAAAGTTATGAGTAGTAGCAGAGAACAAAATGTGAATGTCTAGGCCTGGACTTGTGTACAGTAATGTACTCCCTGGAGAACCTAAAATTTTTTAGTTTTTTTTTAAGGGTTTCTCCTGAGCCAGGGTGGGTGTGATGGGTATCTTTTGCCTTTATGTTGCAGTTGTAGCTCAGGAAGAATGCCAGCTTCATCCGTCTTCTGTCTGTATAGCCACGGAATAATGGAACATCCGAGTCCCTGGCCTCACTTTTCAGTTAGGAAACGCAATTACCTCTCCTACCTGCTCACATTCTCCAGACTTTAGGCAGATGCACTAAAGATCGTGGGTTATCTCGTATGAAGTCTTGTGCACACAAGTGGGGGGTGGAACTAACTATCTGAGCTACGAGCTAGTGTCATTGGCCTGCTAGCACTTGTTTTTGGAGCTCTTCTCTCAGGTTTTCTTTTCAAGATTCAGATTATTAGAAGTTGTTACTGGGATTTTCTAATCTTCCTGGTTCTACTATTAATTATAGATAAAGGGACTACCTGGCAACAGTTCTAAAACTAAAATTGCCTTTGGTAGATGTTTCCAGACTTCTGACTGGTTTGTACATAAATATGTGACCAGTCACTTCAGTTATCTCAGAAATCCTCAGAAAGTGGCATTGTGTAAAACTAGATGTTTTATTGAGTTGTTTTCTTGTGGCTTGAATGGCTGTGACTTAACTTGTCTTCCTTTAGCTCTGCTCTGGAACTCTGGAAATAAAACTCTGGAACTTGATTGGCCTTTTTTTTTTTCCTGATGATTAGATTAGATCCAAATACATATTCAAAAGATAAATTTGTCCCTGCTTTCAGGTTTCCCTCAGCTCCCCTCCAGATGGTGGCAAAGTGGCCTCCAATTCAGGCAGGTTCCTCAGGTTTTGTAAAATAAAATTCAACCTATCTCAGCTCCACTGTTGATTGAGGCATTTGGTTCTATATTTACTTGGTAATGTAAATGAGCTGGGAAGCATAATTTAGCCTTATTGTTGCTTAATACCTATCTACAGCTCACTAAGCGAAGGGTTTTCAGGAAGCATTGCATGAAGGATGTGCTGGTCAGTTTATTCATTCCTCTGGAGCAGTGGTTCTTAACCTGGGACACATTGGACTCAATTGGGAGCTTTACAAAATACTGATGCCTGGGTTCTCTCCCAAAGATTCGGATTTAATTGGCCTAGAGCAGTGGTCGCCAACTGGTGGTCCGCGGACCAGTGGTGGTCCGTGAGGTCCGAAAGGTTGGCTACCGCTGGCCTAGAGCACCCAGGCATGGCATAAGCTTCTCTGGTGAAGCTTTAGAAGGTCTGGACTAAACATTAAAAAAGTTGAGGATCCGACCCTAGGAGATCTGGCTGTGATGAGCTCAGGTGGGGTTCAGACATTAGTGCGGTCGCCAATCCGTGGTCCGCAGACCAGTGGTGGTCCGTGAGGTCTGAAAGGTTGGTGACCGCTGGCCTAGAGCACCCAGGCATGGCATAAGCTTCTCTGGTGAAGCTTTAGAAGGTCTGGACTAAACATTAAAAAAGTTGAGGATCCGACCCTAGGAGATCTGGCTGTGATGAGCTCAGGTGGGGTTCAGACATTAGTAACTTATTAAAAATTTCCCAGTGACGCCAGTATGTGTGGTCAAGGCTTAAGACCATTGCTCTATTCTAAAAAGCTACACCTGGAAGGTTTTTGTTTAGTTTTATGTAGATTTTTCTTTTACTTGGAATGTAGCATATTGATGCCAGAATAGTATTGTCTTCATAGGACTATGCTTTGGTGAGATGCTCTCTCTCTCTGTTGAGGAAACAATGAGAAACTGTCCCTCCGACCCTAGGAGATCTGGCTGTGATTAGCTCAGGGGGGATTCAGACATTGGTAACTTATTAAAAATTTCCCAGTGACGCCAGTGTGTGGTCAAGGCTTAAGACCATTGCTCTATTCTAAAAAGCTACACCTGGAAGGTTTTGGTTTAGTTTTATGTAGTTTTTTCTTTTACTTGGAATGTAGCATATCGATGCCAGGATAGTCTTGTCTTCATAGGAATATGCTTTGGTGAGATGCTCTCTCTCTCTCTGTTGAGGAAACAATGAGAAACTGTCCCACAGAACTCACTGCTGCTATGACTACTGAAAAGATGTCTGTTATGTTACTCTGCCCTCTTTATGGGGACCCTTGGGAGGAATGTATGTTAGCATTAGAAATGGTGTTGGCTTGCTTTTATCTCGAAGCTTGTCTAGCTGATCAAGTTTCTCCTTTTACCAAAAAGCCAGAAAGCTTAGTGTTGAATCGTGGCCCACCTACAACATGTATGTGGATCTTCGTGGTGTGCATTTTTGAGTAACTTTATCACTGCACCCACTTCTTTTTGTTCCTATGCTGTTAGCTTTTGTCTTTCTTGCTTACTTTGAATTGGTTGTCTAAGGTTTTGCTATTAGTTAGTTCTTGAAAATGGGGTGTAAATAAGTAAAATTATAAAGTTAGTCTTTGCCACTAACATAGGAACAAGAATGAGAGTGTATATGTGGGGTGGACATTATGTATGGAACTGATGTGCTGTTCAATCTTGAAAATCTGAACACGTGTACTCTAGACTTGGCATGACCTAGATTTTCAGGAACCATTCCCGGGAAACACCAAAGATCCTCTTTTGGAAACTGTGCCTAACGGGGGGAGATTTCTCAGGCTGACGAGGCCCTGTGGGCTTGGTGTCAGGACCTGCGCTAGACACTGGGCTTACAAGGATGGATAATTCAGTCTGGGCTGTAAAAGTTACAATGTGGTGAAGGAGAAAGACAAACAGATTCCAGTTATGGGACTATGCAGGGAGCACTGGGAACACAACAGAGGTATCTCAATCTTAAAATGCCCCAAACTGAACTCGGCTTGTCAGCTGTTCTTCTGTCTTGATCTTGGTTTTAGTCAAGAAGTACCTCCATTACCCTTGTCACCTTAGACACCCAGGCTCAAAATCAAAGTAATTTTTATTTATTCTTCCTTGTTTACCCACCAACATAACCCCCAAATAAACCTTTTAACTACTCACTTGCCAAGTTTGACTCACATGTCCTGCACCAACTCCTTCTATTCCTGCTGCCGTGGATGTGGCCTTAAGCTCCATCTATGGTGTTGCAGACATCTTGAAGCTGGCTTTTCCGCATCCAGTCTCCCCATTTCAGTGTGATCTATACATCCGGCTTCCAAACTATTTTAGGGAGCCTGTGGGCGAGGGGGATGCTGAGTGGCTGTGGCTCTGGGTTCCCACTCCTGCTTCAACTAGGGAAATTCCAGTGTTTGCCTTTACATATACATAAAGTTAAACTCTATTTGGCATTTACTCTAAGAAGTTTGAAAACCGCTCCCAGGTTGAGGCAAATCAAACTACTTCTTTCCTATATACATTCTTCACCATTGCTCAAGCTTTCTATGTTCAGAGTGGGGCAAAGTAGGTTTACAGTTGTGAGTACATGAAATACAGAGTTTATCCTAGCATTATTATTTATTAGTTATTGTATTATTTTCCATACTAGAGGCTCAGTGCACGAAAATTCGTGCAAAAGTAGGCCTGCCTTCCCCCAGCTGCTGGCACTGGCTTCCCTCCTCCAGCCACCAGCAGGCACCCGGGACCCGGGACCCGGGCTGGCTTCCCTCTGGCTGCCCACAGGCACCCGGAACCCGGGCTGGCTTCTCTCTGGCCCTGGCTTCATCAGAAGGATGTCCGGAATGACATCCCGTATAATTAGCATATTACCCTTTTATTGTTATAGATGAACAGCTGTAAACCTACTTTCCCCCCCAACCTGTATTCTTGAATTCTCAATACCATTCTCTCCTCTTACCCACTTTGTACTCTCAAGTCCAGATCTTTGCTTGTCTAAATCCTATTCATTTCAGATGCCATTCTTTCCATGAAACTTTTCCAGAATCCCCAGCCCAGAAGAGCAGGCCTGTATGTGGATCTTCGTGGTGTGCATTTTTGAGTAACTTTATCACTGCACCCACTTCTTTTTGTTCCTATGCTGTTAGCTTTTGTCTTTCTTGCTTACTTTGAATTGGTTGTCTAAGATTTTGCTATAAGTTAGTTCTTGAAAATGGGGTGTAAATAATTAAGTAAAATTATACAGTTAGTCTTTGCCACTAACACAGGAATAAGAATGAGGGTGTATATGTGGGGTGGACATTGTGTATGGAACTGATGTGCTGTTCATTCTTGAAAATCTGAACACGTGTACTCTAGACTTGGCATGACCTAGATTTTCAGGAACCATTCCCGGGAAACACCAAAGATCCTCTTTTGGAAACTGTGCCTAACGGGGGGAGATTTCTCAGGCTGACGAGGCCCTGTGGGCTTGGTGTCAGGACCTGCGCTAGACACTGGGCTTACAAGGATGGATAATTCAGTCTGGGCTGTAAAAGTTACAATGTGGTGAAGGAGAAAGACAAACAGATTCCAGTTATGGGACTATGCAGGGAGCACTGGGAACACAACAGAGGTATCTCAATCTTAAAATGCCCCAAACTGAACTCGGCTTGTCAGCTGTTCTTCTGTCTTGATCTTGGTTTTAGTCAAGAAGTACCTCCATTACCCTTGTCACCTTAGACACCCAGGCTCAAAATCAAAGTAATTTTTATTTATTCTTCCTTGTTTACCCACCAACATAACCCCCAAATAAACCTTTTAACTACTCACTTGCCAAGTTTGACTCACATGTCCTGCACCAACTCCTTCTATTCCTGCTGCCGTGGATGTGGCCTTAAGCTCCATCTATGGTGTTGCAGACATCTTGAAGCTGGCTTTTCCGCATCCAGTCTCCCCATTTCAGTGTGATCTATACATCCGGCTTCCAAACTATTTTAGGGAGCCTGTGGGTGAGGGGGATGCTCCTCCAGCCACCAGCAGGCACCCGGGACCCGGGACCCGGGCTGGCTTCCCTCTGGCTGCCCACAGGCACCCGGAACCCGGGCTGGCTTCTCTCTGGCCCTGGCTTCATCAGAAGGATGTCCGGAATGACATCCCGTATAATTAGCATATTACCCTTTTATTGTTATAGATGAACAGCCTGTAAACCTACTGTCCCCCCAACCTGTATTCTTGAATTCTCAATACCATTCTCTCCTCTTACCCACTTTGTACTCTCAAGTCCAGATCTTTGCTTGTCTAAATCCTATTCATTTCAGATGCCATTCTTTCCATGAAACTTTTCCAGAATCCCCAGCCCAGAAGAGCAGGCCTGCCTTGCCTTTGAACTACTGTGGCCTTCCTTTGGTTTCTGGTAGCACATGATTTCTATTTTAGTGCTGCTATCACTTACATTCATGGCTTGCTGTCTCTGCTAACCTGAAAATGCCAAAAGGCAGTCATGTTATCTCAATCTTGGTATCTTCCACAGGAGCCGGAGGATTGCTGGAGCTATCCATTGTACCTATTGGGTGCCAGGCCCTTTGTTGGGCACCTGAAATGCAGAGGTTGTAGATGACCCAGTCTCTGGTCTTAGGAAGCTAAATCTACTGAGCAGGACAGTCTGGTAAAGGAGCTCTTCTCATACAGTTGGTAGAAGCCACCAAAAAAAGCCACTGAGGCCTCTGTGGGCGCCAGGGGCCATGGTCATAGCTTCTGGGAATGTTTACGCTGTCTTCTGGAATGAGCAGAAGTCTTTCCAGATGAAAGAGAAAAGAAATTCTAGGTAGAAGAAACATGAGGCTGAAAGGCCAACAGGTGTGAGAATGGTGCCATAGGAAACAAGGTGTGTGGCTTGAGAAGCACTGTGTAGGTCGGGGGGAAGAGAGAGGGGTAGGGGCCGTCACGCCCTGTGAGCCCTCGACAGGTTTTATGCAGGAAAGTGATAACATCAGAACTTGGGTGCAATCAAAGAAGGAGCAGTGATTAAAGATAGTAGGAAGAAGGTCTCCGCTCTGAACACCCCACCTTCTGATGTCGGTTGCTGCAGCACCAGCAGGGGAAGAGGCTGGTGTTGGAGAGGAGGTGCAGGTGGGACTGAGGCCATGCCTTCTGGAAGAATGGAGAGCTTCCCTGTACGAAGAGAACCTGGGACTCCCAGTGGCACTCTCCTGGGATATTTCTGGGAGGGGGGTCCAGATAAGTATAATCATCTATAGTAATAAAAGCGTAATATGCTAATTAGACCGGATGTCCTTCTGGACGACCTTCCGGACGAAGCCGGGCTGCAAGGGAAGCCCGGGTCCTGGGTGCTAGAGGGAAGCCTGTGCCGGCAGCCGGGGGAAGGAAGGCCTACTCTTGCATGAATTTCGTGCATTGGGCCTCTAGTATGGGACATAATAGGTTTTCAAATGTTAGTTTTAAAATAAAACAAAGTAGTGGGAAATTGAGGTAAATATTGTTCTTTTGATTGGAAGTGCTGCAGTAGTTCGGGTAAGACCATCACTGGAAGCCGGAGTAGTCACTGATGGGAATAAGACTTGAGTTATCACTGAACCTTGAGAGAAGTTGGATAGGCAGTGGGGACAGGAGTTCCTCTGAGCAAGTAGGGAAGCCAGCTGAGAAGAGACGCAGGGGAGCAGTGGGCATGGTCTGGCTGGGAGGGGAGGAGAGAGGCGGAGGCAGTACAGCTGGGGACGGGGCTGGACCAGGGCGCAGAAGTCCTAGAAGGCCAGGCGCTTCTCTGTGAAACATTAGGAGAAGCTACTGGTGTGATAAAGGTGGTCAGCAGGCGGTTATGGAAGGATGGGTTGCAGGGTGCGGGGGAGGAATCGCGTAGGCTTGTGCCTTGGGGTGAGGTTTGTACTCTAACAGTGAGATGGAAGAAGGACATTGGAGTGACCTTCTAGCTAGCGATCAACAGGCATGTTGGGTCAGTGAGGAGAGTCAGAGATTTGAGTTTGGGGCCATGGTCATAGCTGGGCATGGTCATAGCATGTGATGTTCTGGAAACCATCACAGTACCGTTGGAGCGGGAGCCAGATTGCAAGCAGTGAAGGAAGATGGCGAAGGAGTGGAGGTTTCGTAAGAGAGCAGCGTCTTGTTTGAGAAATCGGATGAAAGGAAGGGAAATATGGGGTGATTACAGGGACATTAAGTAGAGTCCTTAAGGGAGGGCCATAGACACCTGCAGGCTGATTCCTTACCAATTCTTACAGGTATATGGTCCCTGAGATTATATTCATTCATTCATTCATTCATTCATTCACCAAGTGTTTGTGTGTAGGGCATTCTGGCCCCTTCTCGCTTTACTTCAGTCGGGACTTAGTGCCAGGGCAGCCTCTTACCAGTGAAGACTAGTGTGGCAATGACGGGCGCGGACTAAGGACACCTGGAGTAACCCCGGCCTGCTCTTCCTTTAATTGGAGCGAGAGTCAGCGTTTCTTCCCTTCTCTCCCACGGGAAAGCTGCAGGCCTAGTGTCAGTGTGATTCCAGCTGAGTGTTCCAAGCGCTGCGGGATGTTCATGCTGTAAGTTCCAAGAACCTTCTGAACAACGGCTCTTTTCGGTGTGTGTTTCTGTGTGTGTGTGATTACAACAGGCAGAGTGGAATCCCCAGCTACTGGAAGTCCCACCGCAAACTCGGTTTGATTACACCGTCACCAATCTGGCTGGTGGCCCGAAACCACCTTCTCCATTTGACTCTCAGTACCGGGGGACCGTCCTGAAGGTGAGCAACGCCGCCTGCTCCGGAAGCCCACTGCAAGCTCGGATGGTCTCCCGGGGCTGGGCGCAGACCGAAAGGTGCTCTCCTCCTTCTCCCGGTTTCTCCCCGCCTCAGGGGGGCATGTTTGCTGGGCAGCTGACCAGTGTGGGCATGCGGCAGATGTTTGCCCTGGGCGAGAGGCTGAGGAAGAACTACGTGGAGGACATCCCCTTCCTCTCGCCAACCTTCAACCCACGTGAGATCTTGTGAGTCACTTGGAAAACGGAGGTCTCGCGAGTGTAAGGTCTGGAGCAGGAGGAAGCCGGTCCTGACGCCCCTGGTTCCCATCTGACCCGAGGTGGTTCGGGCAGTTTCCCTCATAAAACAGAATCCTGTGGAAGGTGGCCATTGGCGGTCACACCCACTGGCTTTGGGGTGCCTTGGGCAGCCATCCCACAGAGAGAAGAGTTCTTCTAGCCCGTAGCTCTGTAGAACTAGGTAGCGTGTAAGTAATTTAATCTTCTCTTTTTGAGTGCCACTACCTTTTTGTTTTTTCCAGCGTTCGTTCCACTAACATGCATCGGAACCTGGAGTCGACGCGGTGCTTGCTGGCTGGCCTTTTCCAGTGTCAGAAAGAAGGTTCGGATTAGAGTCTAAACGTCTTTTTCTTCTTCATCCCAAAGCCCCCCCCCCCCCCCTGGTGCCTGCTCCCCTGGCCTCCCCTGCACGCGTGGCTTCTTCCGTGGCGTACCTGCTCCAGTGGCCCTTCTAGAATGGCTCCCGCCCGGCCCGCCCACCTCCATGGCTGCAGAGTGAGCCAGCTGCTCTGATGGGGCTCTGCCGCCTGACTCCTCCTCACCTTCTGCACCAGCTGAGGAGGCAGTCCGGCAGGTCCTGTGAGCCGTGTGGGGCTTTTTGCTTAGGGGAGACCCTGCTGAAGGGAAGGAGGGGCCCTGGCTGGGACCGACGCCTGTGCCGCTCTGGCCCGGTGGTCAGCCATGGCGTGACCCAGGGAGTAGCACCAGCACTCGCTCGCCTTTCCTGGTGAGGAAGTCGACTGAGTTTGGGTGTTGACACATTCAGCCACTGAGTGATCGCAGCGAGCGGTTCCCAGCCCTTTCCCCACCGAGGCCGCATCTATCGTTTCCCTCAGGGCTCCATGTACTGAGGACTCTGCCTATCAAACGAAGCTGCATTTCGTCACATACAGTTGATTCAAATGTACAATTCATGGCTGGTGTGGGTTTCAGCACATCATGACCTCACTCATATTAAAATACGACAATGGTGCCGTAAGCCAAAGGTGCTGGTTCTTTTGTGCAGCTTCTTTAGCGGTATCTCAAGTAGATGTAACATGTCCTTCAGGCTTTTAAAAATATAGATAAAACGGTGGAAACCTCCAGGCCTGAGGAGGCTGGCCTTGCTCCCAGCCGGGTTGGTGGTGCTGCTGCTTCTGGCTGAGGTTGGCTGACAGCCACAAACAGCATGTGTCTGAGGAACACACAGCGGACAGGATGGGCTGCCCTTGCTTCCGGGAGCCCCCGAGCTTAGGAACAACCCACAGAGCCTGGCCTTCCGACAGCTCTTCACTCGCTCCGCTTCTGAAAGGCAGCGTCCTCTTCTCATAGACAGAAGTATGGCTGCAGTGGGAAAGCTGTTTCTTGGTGGCAGGCTGGTCTGCAGACAGGCCCCATGGAGGCTGCCCCGCTCTCAGCAAGGAAGGACTGTGTCCTCAGCCTCTGGTGTGGCTGCTGGGCAGCACCTCCCTGCTGCGACCCAGCTACTGTGGGACTCCCATGGGACTCTGTCACAGCCACGCCGTACCTCTGTCATACCTTGACCATATCAAGGGAGCTGAATAGACCAGAGAACCCCGCAAGGTGTTACGATGGATAGAAGTGGTGCAACTCCAGGATGTTGTTTCAGGAGTAAACGCTGAGAGAAACCCCAGAGGGTTGTGTGTGGGCAGGGCATCAGGCTGAGGGAGACGCCGGAGGTTGCTGGTCTGTCCATGTGGTCGGCCATTCAGTCAACGTATATTTGAGTGCCAACCCAGATGTGCCTCATTTATCATAAATTGGAGGTCCAATTTCCAGACCCCAATACCAGATACCAGATAAAAATTATCATGTTATATTAAAGGTTTAAATTACAGTTATTATTCTAACATTTAAAGGACTTATGTGCACTTTGCAAACATTACTCTAAGAGCTTGGCATTTATGAACTCGCTTAATTCTTAGAATCACCCTGTGAGGTAGGTACCATTGTCATCAATTCACAGATGAGAGAACTAAGGCCCAGAGAGGCGCCGTGACTTTCTCAGGGACACAACGCTGGTGGATGGCGGAGCAGGATTCAGACCCTGGCGGGTGGTTGCAGAGCCCACACTCCTCACCTTCATGCTCTAAGACCAGTGCCTCTGGAGAGCCTCGGGCCGTTTGACCAGCGAAGTGTGTCTGAATCGACATTCCAGTCCAGTTAGCACAGCCTGCCTTTCAAGTCCTGGGGTCTGACGATCACTAATTTGGGAGTAATAGTTCTTTGGGGCCTAGACTCACCTAATCACTCCACAGATTGACCTCAGCCAATTCCAAAGAGCTGCTGGTGGGAGCTTTGACCATCAGAGGTCAGGCTTGAGCTCTGCAGACCGGGCAGCTGCCACAGGCCCCGGCCAGGTCTGGCGCAGAGCAGAGCGTGCGGAGGTGTTAGAGTCTTCTCTGAGCATCGGTGGGAGGGAACACAGCCTGTATGTGGCCCAGTAAGACGGGTTGTGCCAGACCGAACAAGGCTGTTGCCTTCTCCATGGTCAGACCATAGGGGCGCTCCTGTGGGCAAGGCTGGGGCCTGTGAAGGCTCTCACTGTCCTTCGGGAGTGACCTCAGTGGCCTGCCTGCTGGAGCGGCTCTGTCTGTGTAGACAGAGAAGAAGGGGAGGAGAAGCCGGGAGGAGCACGCTGAAGCCTCTTCCTGCCTGTGCCCCCCTTCCTCCAGGACCCGTCGTCATCCACACTGATGAGGCGAGCTCTGAAGTCCTGTACCCCAACTACCAGAGCTGCTGGAGCCTGCGGGAGAGAACCAGGTAGCTGCCCGCGCCTGCTTACCCTGGGGGCCGCTTACACGGGGCCGACAGCCTTTCCTGCGTTTCCTGCAGGACTCCACAGGACTGAGGGCCTGCAGGCTTACTGTGCTGGTGGAAGAGGGTGGGGCTTACACGCAGGTGCGATGCTGCTGCCCAGAAAGTGAAGATGCACTTGCCCACGTGGTAGACGCATAGTGAAGGGGCAGGCAGCCTGGAAAAGCCACGTGCTGGGCTAGAGATGGTACATCGGCTATGGGTGGGGCTTCGCTATCTCCATAGCATTATTCTCTCAGTAATGGAGCTCTCAGATGGGGCAGGTGAAGAAACTAACAGGTTAATAAAAAATGATCGAGCCAGTCATCAAACTGCAAATCCAGGTGGGCAGGCAGAAGACACAGACTTCCTTCTCTTATCAGCGTGCCACCCTGTGGGGTAGGTTGGTTTGGGCTGATGGCACTTCTCAGTGTTTAGGAATTGCTGGGCTGTCCTAAGAGGATAAAGTATGTGTTTCACAGGAGAAAAGAACGCTGTTTTCAGGCAGACCGGGGCTATGCTTGCATTGTTTTGGGTATAATAAAAGAAAATGCTAGAGTGGGATTTGGAAAATCCAGGCTTTTATTCTAGCCCTGGTGCTTGCTAACTTTCAGAAGTCATTTTTGACCTCATAGAGCCTTAGCTTGCTCATCTGTAACATGGGGATAATGACAGCTAACCCCTATGAGTGGTTGAGGATTGAATGAGGTTCCAGTGATGGATTGGATATGCTTTGTAAACTGTTAGTCACTGTACAGTGTAAGGGGACACTTGTTATGTTTTGGCAGAGGCCGGAGGCAGGCTGCCTCTCTGCAGCCAGGAATCTCGGAGGATTTGGAAAAGGTGAAGGAGGGCATGGGCATTGCCGATGGTGATGGAGTGGACTTCTTCATGCTCTTTGACAACATGGCTGCTGAGCAGGTGGGATGCCTGTCCTTGGGCCCTGCGGGTGGGGGAGTCTGGCGTGGGCACCGATGGCCTGGCCCTTGCGTGGGAACTGGGTGGAGGGGAGCGGGTGGAGGCCTCTGGTTTGCCGGCAGCTGTGAGGGCAGGGGGACCATCAAGGGGACTTATTCAGGAGCATGGACGTTTAACTAGATCAGTTTCCGGAAGCAGGTTCCCCAGAATACCCGTGATGTGCGTGCGCTGTGATGCTCAGGGCGGGGTGGGTGGTGGGAAGGAAGGATCCTTGTCTATACATTTTGGCGTCCCTGTATATCGGACCTGTTTTTGAAGAGTGTGTATGCACATCAGCATATTAAAGACTCTGGGCAGCCTGCAGTGAGGAAAGCTGGTTCATCTTGAAGTCTGTTTCCCCCGACTTCCTGAGCCATAGAATTTCTTGTCTAATAAACACTGAACACAGCCCACTGGTAAGTGCTTCTCAGATTCAGACGTTAGGCCCCCTGGCCGTGTAGCCCGATCTTCCTTCTCTGGTGAAGATGACGGTGCCCTGGAGCCAGAAATACACCTGGCACTTGGGTGGGAGATGGGTGCGAGGTTATAAGACAAGCGTTTGTTAAGTTTTTATATGCCATTCTCTCTGGAAATCATTTTGGGGAAAATGAGGCCATGAATTACTTGCCTTGTATTTTATTCACCATTTTTTTTCTTTTACAGTTAAAAAAAAAAGCGTTTGTTAAGTTTTTATATGCCATTCTCTCTGGAAATCATTTTGGGGAAAATGAGGCCATGAATTACTTGCCTTGTATTTTATTCACCATTTTTTTCTTTTACAGTTAAAAAAAATACAAATCTTTTTCATTTTGGAGTAAATGGGGAGCCGTCAGAAAGGGAGGAAATACAGTTTTTTCCCGGGCCTTCAGATCTCTAGGAATAGCTTCCATGGGACCTTGAACACACAGCTTTCTGAGCTGTGAATTCCCCCCCCCCCACCCCCCGAAGGCCCTCCGGGGGCCCTGGAGGCTCCGTGGAAACTGCCAGCTGCCAGGTCCAGTGAGTGAGAAGCGCGTCTCTCTAAGCCCGTACCCGCGGCCCTGCAGGTGCACGGCCTCCTGAGCTGCCCAGCGCTGAGGAGAAGCGCACGGATCATTGAACAGAGAGCCGTGGACACAGCCTTGTACATGCAAAGTGGAGACAGGTGAGGCCTCTCCAGCTGCCCAGTGAAGTCACGCGTGGTCAGCCTCCCGTGTGTGGGGAGGGGCTCGTCGGACAGCTCACACCTGCCTGCGGGCGCCCTGTGCCCTGGCGGAGACCACCCCCTTGTGCAGGCTCACCACGAGGCTTCCCCTCGGCCGAACTGGGGCTGGGCACCTCGCGCTTCTGTTCACTGTCACCCAGAATCGGGAGCCACCTCCTGACTGAGCTTCCTTATTCACTGACACTCCTTTTGCTGTAAGTTTCAAAGGACTTGAGGTGCAGGCGCCGAAGTAAGAGTAATTATTGCTACTTCATTCATCACCTCACAGTTCACAAATAACCTTCAGGTTCTCGCTGTGAGATGGGGCCCAAGTCCCGGCTTTATAGTTGAAGGAACTGGGCTCAGTGTGGGGCAGAGCCGGCCGTGGGCCCAGCCCTTCCACTCCCAGCCCGTGTTCTCCATGTCACTGATGCTTCGGGCTCTGTCGGGCGGCCTGCTTCCCGACAAGCAGAGTGGACAGCTTCTCTGTGGCCACATGGCAGCGAGCACGCTTTTGTGACTGGTGGAGCACGTTCCGCTTGCACGCAGCGTAGGTGACTTGGTAGAGGAGGCGATGGGAAATGGAGGAGCAGCCCTGGGAAGACGGTGGGAGGAAGCAAGCAGCTAACATTTCGAGAATTTGCACAGGAATGAGCCTCTGCCACTTCCTCCCACTCCGGTCTGTGTCCCCTTCCTCACTCACGGAGCCCCGGAACGCTCCGGCCGCACCTCGCAGCTTGCTGCCCCCCTGCTCGCCCTTCCGCATCTGTTCCTGAAGAGCCCTCCCTCCACCAATACACACGCATGTGCACACACTCACACACACATGTCATAAATATGTTAGGCTTTGTGGCTTACGCTTTATCTGCTGCAACTACTCACCTCTGCCCATGAAGTGTGAAGGCAGCCAAGGGCGACGTGCAAACAAGGGCACGATGAAGTTTTATCCACACAAACAGGAGGTGGGCTGGATTTGACCGACAGCCGCAGTTTGCTTTCTCCTGCTGTGAAGCATTTTAAGTCAGACCTGGTCCTTTCTCCTTTTAGTCCAGTTAGTCCAGTTTCATGAGTGATGTTTCCACACCCTCACAGTGCCATCCAATGTGGCCTGGCAGCCACACACTTTTTGGAAAGTGTATGGTGCATACCGGACTGGTTGCCTACTCATCTACTGCTTTAACGTTCCTTGATTTATAAAGGTGGCCATTTATCCCGTCACATGAATAAGAATTGGGCTAAGCCAATCATGGCAACCCCATTCCCTTTTGCCGGTGATTGGGTTCTGGGAATTCTGGGAGAGGTGCTTTTTCTCTTTGATAAAAGTGAGAGGCACCAAAACCAAGTCTCTTGGCCGCGTACTGGCCCGTTTTACTGCTTTGTGACCAGCCTGGGAATGACAGTGGTGGAGCCACAGCACCAGCCCCATGAGCACGAGAACACGACCAC
Source organism: Myotis brandtii (assembly GCF_000412655.1). Lineage (NCBI taxonomy): Eukaryota > Metazoa > Chordata > Mammalia > Chiroptera > Vespertilionidae > Myotis > Myotis brandtii. The sequence goes on from NW_005357583.1 coordinate 79,825, forward strand.
TGACCTGTTAAACCAGCTCTAAATGAGGAAGGTGCTGCGGGCTGGTCTCGGGAGGCTGCACGAGGGAGCTGGCTAGGATGCGGCTCCGTCGGATTGCTTTTCTCGGGCCTCTGGGAGGCCTGGCGGTCCTGCCACCCTGCCCTGGCCAGCTTTGCCCTTTATTCCTGAGGGCCTGGTGCTGTGACCTGTCCTGTCTGCCCTCTCCACCCTCCCATCCAGCTGTGTGCATGCCAGATCTGTGTTCTGGGCTTCAGTTGTTGGGAGTGTTTGTGCACAGAGAACCCTCAAACTCGCGGCCGCGCTGCTCTCTCCCCCCAGCCTGTCGCTGCCCCTCGTGCTTGACTTGTCTCTGCCTCAGTTCTGTCTGACTGGGGCCTGTGAGGTCTGCAGGGGCAGCGCCAGCCTGCGTTCCCCGTGCCGAGTGACTGCGGGGCCTCGTGTTGTTTCCTGGCCACAGGGAAAGTCTTCAGATGGCGGTAGGACCATTTCTCCACCTCCTGGAGCGCAACCTGCTGACGGCGGTGGACCCGGCCACGCCCCCCGGCAGCCACAGGTACGCACAGCAGCTCAGCTCGCAGCTGAGGGCCGTGGGGGCCTCTGCCCAGAGGGAGGGCGCCCGGGTCTCAGGGGGGCAAGAACCAGGCTGTCAGGGACTGACGGTGGATGTTCAAGAGGCCACAAGTCCCAACGACATTCACATCTTCACCTTTCTTTCTGCTACACCCATCTGTCATGTTTTGAAATTTTAATTTCAGCTAAAGAACCCTAAATTAATTTTTCTATTTTTTTACTAATTGAACATGTCAAACAGAGTAGCTAATTATGATATCACTGATTTGTATTATAATAGCCCAGAACAAAGATAACTGGTTAATAGATGGTTTAGTTTGCGTACCTTCACTGAGTATGGAAGGGTATGATGCCGCGCGGCAGTTTAAAATGGTGGCCGTGGCTCACGAGCCTCCACCACCACGTGAGCAGGTGGAAGCCCAGGAACGGGCCGCGCTGTGAAACGCTGAGCATCCTGTGCGCTCGCTGAGCCAGGTGTGGTCTGCGGGTGAACAGCTTTGCCATTGTCTGGGCTTGTTAGCTTCTCGGGCCCAGCCTCACCTACTGAATCAGAATCTGCATTTTAAAAGGATCCCAGGGTAAAGGCAGGGGACAGTGAGTTCAAGCAGGAACATCAGGAACTGGGGCCAAGACTTATAATAGCAAATTGTGGGCCTGCCCCTCCCCGTCCATCACAGCACCGTGATGGCCATTCGTTTCCTGCAGCCTTTGCTGCTTTGCCCGGCCTTGTGTCTGTAGACTGCTTCACCACCCAGTGCTAGTCCTCTGGTCTGGGGCTCAACAAATAAAGTCCTTGATCTTTCCCAAGAGATAGATTTAAGGGTCAGACAGATGTGGCTTGAAATAGCAACTTTATTACTAATCAGAGCCATTGGAGAATGTGTTGAGAGCCAAGCAGGTGCATTAATATTCCTTTGAAATGAACTTAATTCCCCCAAATTGCAAGCTTCCCCAACTAGGAGAAGCCTTGCTCTCCTAAGCTCACCACACAGCTGAGGAAGAGGGACGTTGGCATAGGCGGGCGGGCTCCCGGGAGAGGAGAGGAAGGGCCCCGGGCGCACATCACACAGCTGAGGAAGAGGGACGTTGGCGTAGGCAGGCTCCCGGGAGAGGAGAGGAAGGGCCCCGGGCGCACATGCTCAGTGTCGTCTTTGAAACTCACCAGGGAGGAGCGGGTGGGTGGGCGTGGAGCCCGTGGTGGGAGGAAGCCAAAGAGCCACCCAGCGGGGCCCCTGCTTCATGGAGGCAGCAGTGGGAACAAGGCCCCTCCCACCCTCCGCTTAGAGGGGCTCCGAGCCCGGCTCACTGATTCCCAGACGCCCCTGCTTTCGGAGGCCAGCGTTCCTGCCTGGAGAAGGCAGGCTGAGCCCTGGCCTCCGGTCCGAGAGGAGACGAGTGGAGAACTGTTTGCTCGTTGCAGAAAGCTGTACCTCTACGCGGCTCACGATGTGACCCTCCTGCCTCTCCTGCTGGCCCTGGGGATTTTTGACCACAAATGGCCACCGTTTGCTGCTGACGTGACCATGGAACTCTACCAGCACAGGGAATCCCAGGAGTGGTTTGTGCAGCTCTATTACCACGGGGAGGTAAGACCCCGAGGTGGGTGGGCACCTCCCCCCGCCCCAGCCGCCTGCTTCCAGCACCAGGTCTCCCTCCTCGGGCCCAGTGGAACCTCACTGGTACCTCGGCTCTCTGAGTCATGCCAGGCGACTTGTGGCTGTGGCCCCTGGACGGGCAGACTTGGCCTGTAGGGCAGGCTGGAGCGTGGCCTCATCCCAGTCCTGTTACCCTTCCGGGAACAGGCACCCTCCTCTTCCCAGCGTGCCTGCGGGATGTCAGATCCTCACTGAGAGCTTGTTTTGAAAGTTAGTGATGGTGTCTGGGAGGGGACGTGCTGTCAGCGCTCGCTCACTTGGGGCCTTGGCAGGTGGCTGTGGGGGCAGAGGCTGGAGCAGCCCAGGGACGAGACCGAGAGCCCCTCCCAGCCCCGGGCTGACTTGCCCGTGTCTTCCCAGTCAGTCCCACACAGTTGTCGAGTGACTCGGAGGCTGGCGGAGGAGCCGTCTGCCCGCTGCCACGTGCGTGCATGCAGAGCTCCGGGCGGCGGCCGCCTGGCCTTGCTGAGCGCCTCTCTCCCACAGGAGCAGGTGCCGCGAGGCTGCCCGGACCAGCTCTGTCCACTGGACAAGTTCTTGAACACCTTGTCAGTTTACACCTTAAGCCCAGAGAAATACCACACACTCTGCTCTCAAGCCCGGGTGACGGAACTTGGAAATGGAGAGTGACTGCTTATTCACGTGGATGTATTGATTTTAAATAAAATGCCCTACACAGTGCCTGTCTGTTGTGTTTGGGAAAGGCAGGAGCAAGACTGAATGTGCTTTGCCGTGGCTGGAGCAGTGGTTGGAGCATTTCCCCGCACCCTGAAGGGTTGTGGGTTTAATTCCCTGTCAAGCACATGTATCTCAATTTCGGGTTCGCTCCCCGCCCCCAGTTGGATGGTGTGCAGGAGGCAACCAATTGACATGACTCTCTCACATCGATGTTTCTCTCTTTCTCTCTCCCTCCCTCCCCGACACCCTCCTTCCCTTCCACTCCTCTGAAAAGCAATGGAAAAAAATATCCTCAGATGAAGATTAACAAAAAAAAACAGGAAAAAAGGAGTTCATGTGCTTTAACGTAGGGTCAGGGTGTTTCCTTCCTGTGGGTGATATCAAGGTCACTTCTTGAAAGGAGGAGCAGTGTGATGTCGAGACCAAGGGTCATTTCCTGTACTGTGGCTTGGGTCCCACGTCCACAGCATCTGCCTGTGACCTAGGCCGGGACTTCGTGACCCTGTGGAAGTTCGTGGCTTTGGACTTCAGTTCTTTTTTCTTATCTCCGTTTCACAAGTCGCCATTGAGCACCTCCTAAGATGTGGTCACTATAAAGGCGAGAAGTTTCCGTCCTCAGGTTGTCAGTCAGGGGGAGGGGCAGGTAAGTAAATCCGTGGTGGCAGCACAGTGTGCTTCAGTCTGTGGTGAGGTACATCAGGAGCTGTTTGGGTTCAAAGAAGAAACCCCCGGCCCAGTGGCAGAGACGGGTGAGGGGGCGTTCTTAGGTGAGCAAGGAGGAGAAGCTGTGTAGCAAAAGGTTAGCTGAAGGTCGGGCACTGTGGGGCAGGAAGATGGAGCCACGCTCTGGAGACCCCGCAGGGGATGCTGGGAGGCTTGGCTTCTGGGCCTGGAGCTCCTGAGTGAGGACCAGGGCTCCACAGTGGAGGCTGGATCCACTCAACATAGAGCTCCACCCTTAACTCAGCGCCCAAGGTACCTGTCAGTCCCCCACTCCCTTGTCCATTTTCTCATTCTTCCTCAGTTTCTGTTTCAAACAGCCAATCCCTTTACCGCTCAGAGAAAATAGCAATCGCAAAGCCTTTCCACTCCCACCCACCTCTATGTTGACACCCCCAGGTCTGCTTCTCAGCGCAGGTTTCTCTTCTGAGCTGCAGACACTCCTGTCCACGTGGATGTACCAAAGGCACAACATTTTCCAGACCAGGTGAAGACACAGGAGAAATGGCTGTCTGCAAGCCCAGAAAGGCTTAGAAGAAACCCAACCCTGCTGACACCAGGATCCTGGCCTCCTGGCCCCCAGAACTATACGGACATGCATTTCTGTTGTGTGAGCCACCTGGTCTGTAGTGTTTTGCTACGGCAGCCCTAGCAAACCCATGCACTTGTCCTCTTTCCCCCTGTGGTTTCACCAGTGCTTGACATTACACATGGGCGACTTATTTATCTCTAACTACACTGTGAGCTCCACCAAGACCGACTTCACCTTTCACCGATTTTCCCCACATCAAGAGTAGTTCTTGGCCCTGGCCAGTGTGGCTCAGTTGGCTGAGCATCGTCCCATGCACCTAAAGGTCACCGGTTCAACTCCCGGTCAGGGCACATGCCCCGGTTGTGGGTTCAGTGGAAGGCAACCAATCAATGTATCTCATGTCAATGTTTCTTTCTCCCTCTCCCTCTAAAATCAATAAAAACATTTTAAAAAGTCTCGTTCTTTAAGGAGTATCTAAAATTGCTAAGTTCGCCATCTAACTTAAAAAGGAAAAATAAAATAGTTTGTGGTGCATGCAAATGCTCAAGCATTTGTTGAATGAATGGACATACGCCCTCAGCACTACTCTCCCAGGTTAGATAGTGACTTCCTAACGGGTTACACCCTTCCTTGCCTTCTGTCACCCTCTGAGACCTGCTTCCTGCTTAGTTCTCCAGCCTCATCCCTCGCACCCTCACTCATCCCCTTTGGCCAGACTGAACTGTTTTAAGAAAAATCTGGCCTCTCACATGCCTTCGTCCCCAGACCCCTAACACCCTCCCTTTGCCCTCTAAGTCCTGCTCATCTTGATGCCTCCCTGTTTCTGTTTGTCCCTCAGGGGGGAGGTGTCCTATCCGTCTTGTCTGCTACTGTGTTTTAGAGCCAATACAGACTTGGCACACAGTGGACTCGACAAACATGTATGGGATGGATTCTGAACTTTTCTACAAGGTGGCTCTGTGCACGCTCTCCCACTCACCAGCAGGGGGCAGCGTGGAGTAAAAGAACCTGGCTCTGTGGGGTTCACATTCCGACACTAGACTTTCTCTGACCTGGACAGTGGTTCTGAGCCTGTTTCCCCTCGTGTAATGGAGGTCCTTCTGCCTGCTCATTGGGGTTGTTGTGAGGATTGAGTCAGTCTTAGGGCTTTCAGGTGTTCTTTTGCCCTTTTGCTGTTTTTGCCCACAGATGTGTAGCTGGGACAGGTCTCCCAGCTGGTGTGCAACCCGGGGAGGCGGCCTCCGTGGCAGCAGCACCCTCTCTGCGTGCCCTTCCTGAGGGGGTGGCCCTGTGTGGGAACCTGGCTCCGCCGCCCACCGGCTGTGTGACTGGGCGAGTCATGCACCCTCTCTGAGCTTCTGTTTCCCGACCATAAATAGGAGGCTGGTTTTTGCCTGCCTGACCTTCTGCCCTGAGGATGGACGTGGGAAGCAGTTCAGAGACTCCTAACGTGCCCTGGCCTTGACTCTCCCTCTCCATGCTTTCCATGAGTGCTGCTATGATTACGTTAATTTCCAGAGGGCGGCACCCTTGGTGGCAAAGTAAAGGCCTCCCCGGGGAGTCGAATGGCGTCCCTGGCATCGCTGGCTTGCTGGGTGGGTGACATCATCAGGACTCACCTGGCAGACCTTCCCGAGGACCTGCTCCCGAAGCTCTGCGCTCACGCCTGCCCTTCAACAGTTCCGTGTAGCAGGTCCCACTGTGACGGGCCCCCCTGGAGAGGGAGGGGGGTCCCATCCCGTCCTCAGGCACCAGGCCTGGCTTTCGCCCTATGTGTATCTGTGGTAAGGAACTCAGGTCTTTGCAAGTCGTACATGGCACCCCTATCCTCAGCTGGGATGCTCTGGGGCACCGCTCATCACCACTCATCGGAGAAACTGCTCTGCTTACTCTATGCCCGGGAAGTGTCCTTCTTCAGCTTCGGGCCAGCACTGCAGTCCACTGTGTCCCCGGGGGCTACAGGGAAGCCTGTGTCCCTTTGGCTGGCTGGGAGTTCTCTGAGGAGAGGGCTCTGTGCTCTGCCCAGGCCCTGCCCTCTAGTGGCCACGGGGACTGGCCGGGCAGTCTCAACCCTCCCGTCCACCCTGCCAGCCTCTGGGAACCTGCTTATGGGTGGGTGGAGGGAGCTGAAAACACCCATGAAAAGCTGGTCTTCCCAGGTCCCTGTTCTCCCTGCCTGGCTTTTGAAATGCACAGTTCCCTGAAGGTGGGGTGTGGGGGGCACAGCATGGCCCACAATCTTAATTTTTGAAGTAAAGATCCAAACTAATGCCTGAGAACTTGAGAGAGAACTGGTCTTGGAATCGTGAGCTGTCAGGTCAAGTCCTGCCCCTGTGTGACTTTGGGAAAGTGTGTTAATTCCTGCTAACAAGCCTGTTATCCTCTTGTAAAACGGGGTAACACAGTGCCTCCCAGAATCGCCCGGGTCGCCTAGGCGAGGTAGGTGCAGCACTGCGGAATGTGCAAAGCGCTGCGCACACAAGGCGTTGCTCACGCACTGTCAGGAAGGCCTCTGCGGCTCCTGTGGTCCCCGTCCTGGAGGGCGGCCGTCGGGGGTGAGGTCCTGGTATTGTTTCAGGGGTGCTTAACCCACCTGTGGGAAGAGCCAGGGGTTTGAATCCCAGCGTGACCACTGTCCTGGACCCTGCCACCTTGGCAGCTCACCCACCATGACAGGTCTGTCCATCTGTGCACTGAGGGGGGGAGGGGGCGCGTGCGGGGAGGGGTGCGCTCTGCAGGCCTGAGGGCCCGGAACGTGGTAGCTACTCAAATACAGACGCCGAATCTGCATCTTCATGTCTGTGGGGCTCAAACTCGGACTCAGTGCTCACTGTCTGCCCAGCAGTTCGAGTTGCTCCTTTTGGTGCAGATTTAATTTTTATTCATTTACTGACTTTACAGAGGGGTGGGAGAGAGAAGCATCGATTTTTGTTCCACTCATTCATGCATTCATTGGCTGATAGCTGAATGTGCCCTCACCGGGGATCGAACCCACAACCTCGGCGTATCGGGGCGATGCTCTAACCAACTGAGCCGCCCAGCCAGGGTGCAGGTTGTTAGAGAAGGTGAGTGTGCGCTTGGGAATCAAAGGCACAGCCGGCCAGGGAAGCCAGTGAAGGCGTGTGCGGGGGCAGCAGCCTGGTGGCGGCTGTTTATGTTGGTTGGAAAGCAGGACATTTTCTCGGAGGCCGGGATCCAGAGCGATGAAAGTCTCAGAGGTAAAGGCAGGGTCTGAGGAAATGGCCGCACTGGATCACTGCAAAGGAGCGTATTCATCAGAGTTAATTTGGAAGGAACTGGAGTGTGAAATAGCAGCAAACCCGCTCAGTGCTTCGTGCCAAGGCTCGCTGGGAGCCACCTCCTGAAATCGGCCGGGGCTTGCAGGCCACAGACCGCTGAGCGGGGGCACTGAGGAGGGGTAATTAAGGGGACGGGTGCGTAACACTTGGGTAAGTAGGACTTGATGGGGTCAAACCAGCAGGGCTTCTGGGAGGTGAGGGGCAGTCCCTGGCGCTGTTAGCAAGGAACGCCAGAGTGAGACCGCTTCCCTGGCCTTGCAGGGAGGAGGAGGGAGGGAGGGGCGGGGAAGGTGGGAAAGTGGTTACTTCCTAGACTGAATGTCCCTAGATCAGGGGTGGGCAACCCCTGGCACGTGTGCCAAAGATGGCACACCAGTAACTTTTGCTGGCACGCGAAACACTCTCTTATAATCTTCCATTTACAATTTTTGTCTTAATATCAACTTTTTTATTTTTCAGATAAATTCAGTGTAGGTGCATCTTAGATAAATAAATAATTTTACGTAACAAGTTATCTTAAAGACCATAGACGAGAGAGGGGAAGAGCAATTTCTATGCCTCTGCCTTAACTCTCCCTGTGCCTTCCTAGATCCAACCAGTGTTTTGGTTTCATCCACATACGCTTGTGAATCTTTGTTCTCAGTGATGAATTTTGTTAAGTCTGGTAATAGGAGTAGCTGACGGATGAAAGTAGTAGCTCATGCATATCTCTGAAGGTCACGGAATATAAACCTGATGTAAAATCTCTGTCATCAGTGATGCAGCAGCAAAAGTCCCACTGATAATATCAAACGGAGCCATAAAGTTTTCTGTCGGACTATCAGTGTACATGTATACATTAAAAAATAAATGTATTTTTCATCATCATATACTGTGTTTTTGTCGCTCGAATGAATTTTATTATTTCTTCAAGGTTCTTCACATACATACACCTTAAGAGATATCAAGTAGGCGTAACATGTTCTCAAAAAATTAGGGTTGGCACGCAGAAGAATTTTGAGTCAGAGATTTTGCTGGTTTTGGCACGCACTCACAAAAAGGTTGCCCACCCCTGCCCTAGATGCTCTTTCCTCGGTGGCACGGCCCTAGGGGGCAGTGACATGCAGCACTGGGGGAACCCTCAGGGGCTCAGGGTCCAAGAGGCTGTGACTCAGCCAAGACGATGGCGAGATGGAATGAAATGGGTTCTGCGTCCTGCGTGAGCCCCTGAGGGTGGCCACGGGGAGGGCACTGTGCTGAGCGTGGGGGGCGTCCTTCGATGGCGTGGGGATCAGGAGAGGACACCATTCGTGGGCAAGATGGCGATGCGCAGGCTGGATACTGACTCGGTTAGGCTTATTCACAGCTTTGAATTCTTGCAGCCCAGTGGCCAGTGTTCCTGGCGCCCGAGGCCCTGAGCTAGGCCCCCACCCACCTCTGCAGCTCGGCCCTCTCACTGCCACTTGCTCTGCTTTCAGACTGGGAGGTGTGGCTCCTGCCTGTCACTCCCCGCAGCTTAAATGCGACCCTGCCTCGGGAGACCACCTCTCTGTGTGTCTGTGTTCCTGTCTGATTTATGTTTCTCTGGTTCAGACACGGCCTCTGAAGTCATGTTTCCTAGGCCGAGGCTGCAGCCTCCAGGACCTGTGTGACTTTGACTCCTCTGTGCCTCCGCACACTTAACCTATAAGATGGGAAAGTGACAGCCTTTACCTCGGATTTGTGTAAAGAATGCTGCCCTGGCCGGTGTAGCTCAGTGTTAGAACACCGGCCTACGCACCGAAGGGTCACGGGTTGGATTCCTGGTCAAGGGCACGTACCTGGGTTATGGGTTCCTTCCCCACCCCTGGTCGGTCAGGGTGTGTGCGGGAGGCAACCAGTTAATGTGTCTCTCTCACACTGATGTTTCTCGCTCCCTCCAGCTCCCTCCCTCCCTTGCCACTCTCTCTAAAAGCAATGGAAAAAATATCCTCAGATGAGGATTAACCAAAAAAAAAAAAAAGAATAAACATGTACTTAGGACAATGCCTGGCACAAAGAGAATGCTCAATAAATGTTAGCTGTTATTACTATTATTATTTTATTGTCCTCCATCTCCCCGCTGTAATCGGCAGGAACCTGTCTGTCTTGTTCACTGCTGTATGCTTCTCCAGCGCATGGATCATGACCAGGCACATAGTAGGGCCTCATCACGTTTACTGAGTGAATTTGTTGGGTTAATAAAGTAATTCAGTGCTCATTTGTTCTTCGGAGCGGGGTTTCGTGTTACGGGTAGTTTTCTGGGCCTCCTTTTCAATGGTTTGCCTAAAAATACAGCTGAGTAGACATACGGGTACAGACTGTCATACTAAAGGCATAAACTGGGAGGGACACCTGTTGATGACTGAGTGGGTGAGTGAATAAATGATAGGTGTGTAGATAGTCCGTGCTGATATCTTTTTTAAAAAATCTTGAGTCAAATATGAGATGAAACTTCCTGGGGATAGATACATAGAGCTCTTGACCTCAAAGTCCATTGTCACAACAGGACAGGGGTTGTAGTGAGCGGTTGTTCAGTATGAAGTGTTCCTCAGAATTCAGAGTGTGCTGTGGCCGCGGGTGCCCGGGGTGGGGCACTGGCCCTGCGCTGGCTGCAGAGCTGTGCTGGGAGCTGAGGGCCGGAGGGTGGGCAACTGGAGAAGGGCCATCAGGGCGGCGAAGGGCTGAGGGCATGTTGCACATTTGAGTGCCTGGGCCCCGAAGACCACACTCGGACCAGCATGTCAACTGCAGGGACACACACCTTAGAGCGACTTAGGGAACATCTCTGAAATGGTGAGCGGGCCAGGGATGAGCCGGCTACCGCAGGGTTTCCTGCCACTGGGGGCTTTGAGTCTACGCTGGCATTTGGAGTGTTGTCAAGGGCTACACGCCAGGTGCTGGGATAAAGAACAAAGGCGGAGTTGAGACGGATTCTGGAACTAGACATAAAAGGGTTTGTGGATGGTTTTATGGAAGAGGAAGGAATTAGGAATGACTTCTAGATGGATAGACACGTATCAGTTAACATGATGGGGACGTGGGGCATGAGACTAGACTTGGGGGGATTCAGAAGTTACGTTTAGGGCTTGTTTAGTTTGAGGTGCCTGCAGGGCACGCAGAAGGCAGAGTCGAGGTGCTGGTTGACTAGCTGAGCCTGCAACTCCCAGGAATAGGCTGAGGGAGATAGTAACTTACCATCATGTGGATGGTACTTAGTGACTAGTGACTGGGTGAATTAGAAGTCAGCAGAAGGCCTAGGCCCAAGCCCAGGGCTGCTGAATGCTAAGGGAAGGGGAGAGATGAACAACACAGGAAGCGGTCAGAGGTTCGATCACAAGACCACTTCATTCTGCATGGCCCTGGTCTGTCTTTATTGGCTAACTCAGTAATTATTTCTGTGTGGACTGTGGTAATGCTGAGTGAGGATAGAACAGACTTCCATTCTGCAGTCATGGCTAGTTCCTGTCTCTTCGAGTAGATGCAGGGTCCCTGTGGGCAGCTATAAACTTTCCTTCTACCCCATTGTGCCCGTTCAGTGCGGGATTTAAGGTGGAGGCTCAATGCTTAGGAAGCGGTAAGGCCTTCTTACAAAGGCCCTTGCTGAAACCATGATCCGTTACAGTGCTGAGACCGCTCCTGGGCCCAGTGATGCCTGGCTTATACTTTATATGGAATGTGATCCTTGTATTTCTTTCTTTTTTTAAAAAAATATTTTTTTATTGATTTCAGAGAGGAAGGGAGAGGGAGATAGAAACATCAATGATGAGAGACAATCATTGGTCAGCTGCCTCCTGCATGCCCCACACTGGGGATCAAGCCTGCAACCTGACCAGGAATCAAACCAGGATCTCCTGGTTCATAGGCTGAACCTTAACCACTGAGCCACACCGGCTGGGCTGACCCTTGTATTTCTTTATTGGTACTATTAATCCTGTAAATAATCATGATTATATTTTAAAGGTTTTGCAGGCAATAAATGCAAGAGGAATGAAGAAAATCCTGGGGATTTTCCAGCTTCAAGGTCAAGGAAAGAACACGCCCCTTCATGGCAGTGTGCTGACATCTCAGAGCGGGCACTTAATTATTTGCGTACCTTAGTACATTAAAGGCACACATACACATGCATAAACAAATCTGTGTGTAACAGTGTTTAATAGCTCAACTCGACTGACAGCTAGGCCAGAGAATTTCCCCAAAGCCTGGGAGACATTTTGCAGTTTGGATGACAAAATAAATCACAGTGATCCATGGCCCCTGCAACTGACTGAATCCTGGTGATGCCTCAGTCTCCAGCCAGGTGTGGGCCCAGCGACTGCATTCCACACAGGGAGCGCGGGCCTCGGCGGGGCGGGAGGGTCCCCGGAGGCAGCTCCCCGAGGGGCTGTGGGTTTCTATGTTGGAAATGCGTGTGTGTGTGTGTGTGTGTGTGTGTGTGTGTGTTGTGTGTGTGGAGGGAGGTAGCTCCTGGAAGCTTGGTGAAGATGAGAAATAAACCCAGGCTCCCAGGAGCCTTTAACAGAAAGTCTGTGGCAAAAACAAATAAAGAACGATTCAAACATCTTGAACACTTAAATCCCCCCTCAACACTAATGAATCAGATACCAAATACCATTGCGATTTATAAGCTCTTTCTGCCCTCAACCCTGGCCCCAGGCACTAGCGAAAGGGGGAGGCCGTCCGCATCCTGTGCCCCCTCTCCCGCCTTCCCAGGGCTGGTTTTTAGAACCCTGTCTTTGGAAGCCCGTGGTCCCTCTGAGCTGCTGGGGGCTCCAGGGGTTATTTTGCAGGAAGACGGAGCCGCTGTGCGGTTGGTGAAACACTGGCTTTCTCCACGCTCTAAAGGTGCGAGGAAGTGGTTTCTGACCTTTTATCTCCTCCGCCTGTGATCACACACCACCTTCCCTCCTCCAGCAGCCGGGCGCCAGCACCACCGAGCACCGAGCGGAACGGTGACAGCTGACCTGCCTGTGCCCCTGCAGCAAGCAGAGCCGCCTGCCACCGGAATCCAGGTGAGGGGCTTGTCGAAGAGCGAGAGGCCGTACTTAGTCACACAATTCTCATCACACCTTCTTGACCGCGCTTATTATTTAACATCCTCCAATATGAAGTGTTTGGCCACAAACTGGTTTTTTGTGCTGTATAAACCGTATGCTTTACATGTGTCATTACAGTGTTACCTCCAAATTGAGATTCCATGATTTTTCCTAAATGCAGGAGTCTGTGACTTTGAAAAATATTACTGGTCTGGCTTAGAGAAAAGTGGCGGCAGGGCTCAAGTTACGTAAACAGCGTGGGCTATACAATTTGATGTTTTTGAAAACAAGAGATGCGTCTAAGGATTTTGTAGAACACGCACGTTGTGGGCAGGTGGTCTTCCTGTGTTCTCACCCCAGCCCCAGCCCCAGCGCTAGCCCCAGCCCCAGCGCCAGCCCCAG
>NW_005357583.1:92883-120943 GCF_000412655.1 Myotis brandtii
CCCCAGTGCCAGCTCCAGCCCCAGCGCCAGCCCCAGCCCATCTTCCACACCCCACGCAGCAAGGTTTCTGAAGAGTCACCCTAATCACCCCATTCCCTTTCGTAAACCTTTGAAAGGTCACAGTCCTTACTGGGCCCCACCGATCCCGGGACCTGCCCCCTCACCCTAGCTCACTTCTTACCCCCCTCCCTTTAAAAGCCCACCCAGGCCTTTGCTTCCTCACCACCTCCTCCACCAGGAAACGTTCCCTCCTTCAAGAGTAAGTTCAAACATCGCCTTGAGGCCTTCCTGGCCTTCCTCTCCGGCCTGCGCACTCTGTCCACACTTTCCCTGAGGACTGATCAGACTGCACAGTCACCCCCAAACCCCCCACCCTCACCCCCAGCCTCGGCCAGCGGACACGGGCAGCGCGCTCAGTGGTTGTGAATAAATGCGTCCTTGTGTGAAACACAGCTTTCCTCACTCTCCGCTCGGAAAGTACTCAGGGCAGGAGAAGGAAATGACTGAAGTGCAGACAGGTTAATGGAGCTCAGCGGTCACACCGCCTCCGGTGGGCCCGGCACCGGGAAGGAGCAGGAACAGAGCCCAGGACTCCGCGCCCTGTACCTGATTTCGCTCGTTCACAGCAGCAGCACCAGCTTCATAATTTATGGGGTTCAGTGCAAACGGGAAGGCGGGCTCCCTATTCAAAGGTTAATAAGGATTTCAAAAGATGACAGCAGAGCATGAACCTAAACCAGGGCCCGGCACAGGCTCACAGCCAGCCCTGAGGGCGCCTGGGAGAAACTGCGCGTCACTTTTTCGAGTGGGTTTAGCACAGGGGTGGGCAAAAGTAGGTCTACAGCTGAAATACAGTAATTAATAAATAAGTAATAAGTCAAGAATGAACTTTTGTGTACTCACAACTGTAAGCCTACTTTTGCCCATCCCTACATGTCAAATTGTTTTAAAATTTATTTTCTCATGCCCACCCTTCATTAAGACCCATACAATTGTTGGGTTGTTCTCATTTATAAGTGCAGATTCTTTTAAAAAGTGAATTATTTTATTTCACGTTGTTTTAGGGAAAATACCACATACTCATTAGTCCTTAAGAAATAAATGAGGAAATACCTTATAATCACACCTTCCTGCCATACCCGCTTGTGGTGAGAGGGTGCTGGCTGGGCCTTCACAGGTTATGTCAGCAGGACACATCTTTATCACCCTTCCACTGGCTTTTAAATCCTAGCATCGCCAGTTCTCCATGCAATAGCATCATTTCTCATGTGATTTTATTTGATAGCAATCTTAGTAAATTAGAAATTGTTATATGAACCTCAAATGAACCTAAGTTTGTCAGATACCATTGTGATGAAACGTGGGGATATGTTGATAAAGTAAATGAAGCTTTATATAAGGTTGTGTGTGTTTTTTCCCCCAAAAACTCAATTATTGGGAAGCAGATGTGCACTGCTGCAGGCTCTCCAGCAGGGGGCGTGCCAGGAGTGCCACATCCCCGCCTCCCCAGAGGGGTTCACCAGCTCTGGCTCTTGGCTCTCCTGGGACAGTAGCAACTGGACCGCACCCATGCGTGACCACAGCACTGGTCTGTGCAGCAGGGGGTGGGGCTGCCCAAGAAGCCGGACCCGTGGACAAACGCCAGGTCCCAGCTTCCTTAGTAGGGTTCCATCTCATGTCCCCAAACTTAGCTGTTTCTGCTCTTTTCTATACACTTCAAAGCCAGAGAACCTAGGACCAGAGCTAAGTTCATGAAACAAATTCCTCAATTTGCTCTCCTAATTTCTCCCCAGCCTAACATGTTCGCCACCCAGCACCATTTGAACAGATCTGACTGTCAGAAATTCCTAACTCCGGGAGCTCAGTTTTCTCATCTGCAAATGAGGATCACCCCCTGCTTCCCAGGGCCCCTCAAAAATGAGCAAGAGGACGCACTGGGGAGACTGGCAGAGTAGGTGCGCAGGTGGTCATCTGTTTTGTTGTCTGGGGTCTTGTGTTCCCGAGAAGACAGGGCTGCGGAAGGTGAAAGAGAAAACAGCTGCCAAACCACTTGGTGGAGAGTCACAGGTAGGAGACCGGACACAGCAGATGCCTGCACCTGCCGCTGCTCACTGGGATTCCCACCTAAGAACAAACACGCACACAGACGCCCATGCACTCAGCTAAAAACACCCTCAACAAAGAAATACACCAGAACAAATCCAACCAACACAACCAGCCAGTGCCTGAGACACGTGCCCCGCAGGCTGCATGCTGCCGTGTGGAAGCATGCGCGGTGGGAAGTGAACGGTGCAGACAGAGCAGGTGGCAGAGGGCACACTGGGCAGGCGGTGAGGCGGGAGACAGAGAGGACCAGAGACATGTGGACTGTGCACACCCGGGACTTCCAGGTATCGTAAGAGTATTTTCCTAACAAGATCCAGGAACATTTCAAAACGTATTTAAATGGCTATACCTTTGGCCTTAATTACTTCAAACCATTGAATTCGCTCTAAAGCAATTCCTAGTAAAGACCATTAAGAGCTTCTAGAAGGAGCCCGGCAGGGGTTGCTCAGCGGTTGAGCGTTGACCTATGAACCAGGAGGTCACGGTTTGATTTCCAGTCAGGGTACATGCCCGGGTTGTGGGCTCAATCCCCAGTAGAGGGGATAGCATGCAGGAGGTGGCCGATCAATGACTCTCTTTCATCATTGTTTTTTTAAAATGTATTTTTACTAAAGGCCTGGTGCATGAAATCGTGCACTCGGGAGGTCCTTCAGCCTGGCCTGTGCCCTCTCGCAGTGCGAAGCCAGCTGTTGGACATCCTTAGCACTGCTGCGGAGGCGGGAGAGGCCCTGCCACCACCGCTGCTCTTGCCAGCCGTGAGCCCGGCTTCTGGCTGAGCAGCGCTCCCCCTGTGGGAGTGCACTGACCACCAGGGGGCAGCTCCTGCATTGAGTGTCTGCCCCCTGGTGGTCAGTGCACATCATAGCAACTGGTCTTTCCATCATTTGGTCAATTTGCATATTAGCCTTTTATTATATAGGATTGATTTCAGAGAGGAAAGGAGGGAGAGAGAAACATCAATGATGAGAGAGAATCACCGATCAGCCACCTCCTGCACATCCTCCACCAGGGGTCAAGCCCACAACCCAGGCATGTGCCCCTGACCAGAATCAAACCTGGGACCCTTCAGTCTGCAGGCCAACACTCTATCCACTGAGCCAAATGAGTCAGGGCTCATCATTGTTTATCTCTCTTCCCCTCTGAAATCAATAATATATTTTTAAAAAATAGCCTCTAGAGCAGCGGTTCTCAACCTGTTGGTTGCGACCCCTTTGGGGGTCGAACGACCCTTTCACAGGGGTCGCCTAAGACCATCGCCTAAAACACATATATAATTACATATTGGTTTTGTGATTAATCACTATGCTTTAATTATGTTTAATTTGTAACAATGAAATTGGGGGTCACAACATGAGGAACTGTATTAAAGGGTCGCGGCATTAGGAAGGTTGAGAACCACTGAGGTAACATTCAGCAGGGGGACCTGGGCCGCTCCTCTGCCTTCAGCCAGGATTTCATGATGGCGCTGGGAACAGAACAAGATAATCTACAAGATACTCAGTAGCAAGGACTCTGCTTCTGCTGTGAAGGCCCTTTATGGATCTCCCCTAACCGCACGTCAGTCACCTCCAATCCACAGGCGCTATGCTTCTGATCACGTGGCAACAGGAATCCAAACAAACAAAAAGGCAGTTCACTTTTGTAAGAAACAATATATTTATTTTCTGACACCACAGCTCTGGTGAGTGGTTTTGTACCAAATTTAATGGAGGTTACACAGAACGTTTTACGCATGGGAGCGGGGAGGGGAGGAACCACAAAATTAAAAACAAAATCCTGGGTAGCTTTTAGCATCTGTTCCACTCCCACATTAATAAAATTCACTTGGGAATTCCTAATAAAAGGAGAACAAAAAGCAAGGTATACTGGGGAAGAAAAGACGAAGGGAAAGACCTTGGAGATTCCAAAGACGGGCTTCCCCCCGAAGCCAGGAGGCCGCCGGCATGAAGGAGTCTGTCAGGTTACTTCCCCAAAATAACACCGTGTATTGCAGCTGCCAAAGGGGACAGAGAAGAGGGAAGCAGGGGCAGCCCCTGGGGACACGAGGGAAGGAAACGCTAACCAAGGAGGTGGGAAGGAGGGGAGGGAAAACGAGAGAACGGACGGTGGGTTTGCAGACGGGGGAGACAGTGCTGAAGACTCTTGAACTGAAAAACAAAATGTCCTAAATGTCATGATTTTTAAAAAGAAAATATTTCCCCCTCCCCCCACCCCTCGCTGAACTTAGTTCCTTTTTTTGTGCTTTTCATTAATACTCTGCTCTGAGGTCGTAGTTTGGTTTTTCTGTACACTGGAGTTGAAAATAGTCCAAAGGTCTGAAGATGGATTCTCCACCTAAAGTAAACAGCCCAGCATCCTGTTCTCCTCGCGTCCCAAAGACTTTCGTCTCTGCTAAAATCCCTTTTACAATATAGTACAGTACACGCAAAAATAAAGCCCAAAGCGAAAACAAAACCAGAAAAGAATCCTGGGAGAAGCCAGTCCAAAGGACGTAAACATACAGAGAACGGTGCAACACGTGACCGATGGCGATTCTAAAGCACGGCTACAGATTCCCAAAAGGAGGTGCCATCATGGGATACCCAAGTCCACAAAAATAATCTTTAAAAAATAAATCTTAAAAAACACACACCTGTTGATTAAATGAATCATTTGTTTTCTGGTAAATCCATACATTCTCGAGTTCCCCCCTCCCCCAAAGCAGCCCTCGGGTCTCTGTTCTCCTATTGCATGACCGACAGTCTCCTGGGGCCCCTACGCAGCCCTCAGGACTGAAATCTCATCCGGACGAGGATCGGCACATCCAATCGTAGCAGCTTAAAACATCATGTTTCCTGGGTTGCCAGGTCCTTGACCGAATCCACCCATGCCCACGTCAGCGGCCATGCCCCGGGGCCGCATCTGTGGGGGGACCATGATGTTCTGTTGGGGTCCCATCATGCCCTGCATGGACATCATCATGCCCGGAGAGCCCACAGGCCCAGGGTGGGGATAGAGCCCGGCCGGTCCCCGATCCTTGCCAGGAATCATGCCCACGGCAGCAGCTGGATTGCTCATCAGGGCGGGCTGGCCGGGCATTGCAGATTGTGCTGGTGACATCATCCGATGGTGCGGTCCCATCATGCCTTGCTGGAGAAAGGCTGGTGGTCTCATTGGGTTGTGGCCTGGCATGGACGGAGCTGTGCCAAGAGGGATGTCTGGAGTTCCCACGGGCCCTGGACCTCCCATGCCAGGTAATGCCAGTCCCATCCTGGGGGCTTGCTCGCCCATCATCCCCTGCATGTGCGAAAAGCCAGGCCCGGGCCCCTGGGGCTGTTTGCGGCCTGGGACTTCCCCGCGAGGGAAATACTGCAGCGTCTGGCTGGGCTTCTCCGAGGGAATGATGCGAGACAGATCAAACTCGGGGATGCCGGTGGCTCCAGGTCGGATGACCTCCTGCAGGTCTGGGTCTGTAAACACTGAAGGCATGCTATTCCCCAGGACAGCGAAAGAGTCAGGCCCCCCCGGGCCTCCAGGCTTACAAAGTGCTGCGTCTGCTGAACTCGGGGGCAGGTTGCTGGGGCGGCCCAGGGGGCCTTCTCCGGGGAAACCCATGCCTCCTGGGAAGCTGCCCTGCCCCCCACTGGGGCCGTTGTGGGGGAAAGGAACCTGCTGGGGAGGAGACTGTACTGGAGGGAAGCCCTGGGGAAAGCCCATCCGTCCTTGAGGTGCCATCGGAGGCTCCTGGGACCCGTGCCCCATGAGAGGATTGTGGGACATCAAGCCCGGCCCCAGGGGGACCCCGTGAGGAGGTATGCTGGGCCCCATGGCATTCGGAGACGGCATCTGATTGGAGTGAGAAAGCGGCTGGGTCATTCCCATTGGGCTGAGGGTTGGCATCGGGACCACGGGGTTTGGACCTGAAATTCGAGGATTCTGTGTATTAATGCCCAGTCCTAGAAAAATAAAGATAGAAAAGGTATCAACCTAACTGAAAGCAACTCAGTACTATAATCAAATTAACAAAAAAATTATTGTGCACCAAATGTGCATGGTAACTTAGTAGGAAAGCACACAACGCACAGCCCCTGCCCTCAGTCAGATGACGGTACATTTGGGGGCACACCAGCCACAGCTCTCCAAGACAATATATTACTGTCCTACACGGTATGACACAGGTGTATGTAGAAGACAGCTAGGAACAAAGTCTCCTGTGTGAAAAGTTACAAATTAGTATGCAAATGAGTATATAGTCTTCACTGGAGACGTTTAATATAGAAGCAAACAATGTGTCTAAATGACTTAAGCACAGTGCTTTTTTGAGAAGGAAGATTAAGTAGCCCTGAAAGTCCAAGAATCAGAAATAACAAGGACAGCTTCATCGACTGACACTGGGATTATCACCTTACACTGCCTTACGGAGGGAGCATTTCACACTCGGGTTACACGAAATGTTAGAGAAACGGTCACTTCCAATGAAGAAGGGGCACTGCAGTAGCTGGTCTCTATGGAATCTCCACTGAGTGTGTGAGGACGATGCTTGTTGGGTCCGCACAGCACGTCCCGCCCTGATTACTCAGGATTGCTGGGATAAAGAGCGTTCCTAGCAATCAGAATGGCTGAAAAGTCAGTGTCTCTGCCGCCCACCTCACCCCCCAGATGATGTCCCTTAGTGTTCGTGAGACGGGGCTAGAGAGGCGTGGGAGAGTGCGGAGGAGGGGAGGAATTTCCTCTCTAGCCTCAAGTGCTTCTCTAGGAAATGGGCTTCCCACCGTCTGAAATCCTATGGCTGCTTGTGGTTTGAGGCTGCCCTTTCAGGAAACGCTGGGGAACTAAAGACATTCTAACCAGCATGTTAAGAAGAAACTGCTTTCAGTGCGGCCTCAGGAGGGCCACACCCGCCCCAAACCCGGGTAACAGAAGCCCCAGAGCTTCTATAAGGAAACCTGCTCTCTCAGAAGCACACGCTGAATCCTCTCAGAACCTCCATCTATCGAGGTCTGTAGTTATCAAAAACATGCGAGAAGTTTCTCCTGTCTGGCACCAGCTCTACATCCCGTCTCCCTGGCTCTTACCTGGCATGTTATTCATGGATGGCAAGTTGGGAGAACGAGCGGGAGGGGAGTCGTCGTCCGAGCTGGCCACGGTCTTGATGGCGTCGTGGTATAACGGGGTAGAGCTGGGCATTGCAAACTTGGACATTCGAGACATCATGATGGACAGCGGGTTCTGGGACAGGGTCGGCTCTGGAGGCATGGTGTACGGTGTGCTGGAAGGGAGGCTGCCCGGCAGATTCACAGGGGCAGGCTGGCTGGCTGTGGGCGGCGGGGGGCCACCTAGGAGAAGACAGCAAAAGAAAACAGAAGTGGGCAGGGAGTCGGATTCCTCCTGACGGCTCGTGGGCCTCTGTGAACGAGCAAGGCCAGGGATGAGGCCGAGGAACAGGGCAGTGTTATTAGACCCAGGACACAAATCATCCATCTTCCAGTCAAGCGCCGTGTGTGGACAGAGGGAGACGGCAGCATGAGGCGGAGGTGACAGGTCCGCAGAGGGGAAGACAAACACAGCAAGAATGCGTTAAAAATATTAGTGCAGCCTGGGAAAGACGGTTCACAGACCACGATTTCACTAAAATAATGTGAAATAAGTGCATTGTTCCCCTGCCCATTGCAATTTAGGATTTGAGTCAGGGATTAGTATAGTGTGAGGCCAGACTAGCGCTCTGACCCCAGGTACTAACCCATCACCCTAAACATGCTCTTGTTTTTATGTTTTTTTTACTGATTTCAGAGAGGAGAGTGTGTGTGTGAGAGAGAGATAGAAATAGAAATATCAATGATGACAGAGGATCATCTATTGGCTGCCTCCTGCACATCCCCTACTGGGGATTGAGCCTGCAACTCGGGCATGTGCCCAGACTGGGAATTGAACTGTGACCTCCTGGTTCATGGGTTGATGCTTAACCACTGCCACGGGCCCTACCCACACTCTTAATTTCCACAACAAGTGTGAAATAAAAAGGTCTGAGGGGGCTGTCCCACCGTACGGCTTTTGTGAACTGCTACCCCACAGAGAGAAACACTTTGGCTTATAGGATAAATCTTGTCTCGTTTTGATTCTAATCTTTCTGAAGTGGAGACAGCTCAGACCTGGTATTTACACCCCAGTGCTTATCTTCCTCGGCCACCTCTGGTCTCGTTCACAAACCACTACCATCATGAGAGCCTCTCCTGGGAGGAAAATACCAATAAACTGCAGCTGATCGTGAGAACAGCAGTTTACGGGGGGGGGGGCTCGTGGTAACTGCCCGTGTCAGTGCGCATGTGCGAGAGCCCTGAGGTCTCCGCAGCCTCTCCTCTCGGCCTGGGATTAGACGCAGACTCTCTCGACGCGAGGGCAGCCCCCTGAAGTGGGGAGGTCTAGTGTTTAAAGCCGCATTTACCCAATGCTGACATTTTACTTTGCAAATGTAAATTATTCTGTGAAATGACAGGTTTCCCATTTCCCTTCTCCTTTTACCCATCTGACAGGTGCCTTCGGCACTAACGGCCCATGTCCTCTCCCAGGATCTGACACGCCTGCAGGACCCCAGGGAAGCACTGGTCATGCACTTTGCCAACAAAGATGTCCGCTGGCAAAGGCCGCCTCCTCTGGCTGCACGATCAAGTGAGGACAGCAGTTTTCCTACAGTAAATAAGACTGGCGTTCAGTCTCCAGCTACAAGGTGACCGCAAGGACGCGAGCACACTGACCTGACTCCACGCTTCCCAGCAAGGCCGGGGAGGCCATGGTGAGGGGCGCTTTATGGTTTGGAGGGATCCCGGGGCTCTGGAGGGGAGGTTTCGGAGAGGAGGTCCATCCGGGCGACGGGGCAGGAAGTGACGGAGACTTGAGGTGAACAGGCGAAGCAGCAGCAGACCCCAAGACAGGGGGGGACTTAATGGAAGCAGCAGCAGCTGGGCCCGCCAGCATGCCTGCCAGCTGCGATGGAGTCTGGGGGGACTTGAGGTTCCCGGAGGGCGAGCCCAGCATCGGGGACTGGACCTGGCGCAGCGTGGGAGACTTCAGGGGGTTAATGCCCGGGGAGTGCACCTGGCCGCCTGCCACAGAGATATCCAAGGGCTTCCGCCCCAGGCCACGCTGGACCGGAGCAGCGGTGCTGAGGCTCGGGGGGTTGCTGGAAGGGTTGAGAGGTAGTGGTGGCATGTGACTGAGCCGGCTGTTAGTCCTTTGGTCGGGCCCGATGGATTCTCTGAGATTCCGCAAGCCACTGCTGCTGCCTGGACCCTGAGACATGGGGAGGAACGGCCTGGGGCCCATGCCATACTCTTGCTGAGGGTGCTCCCCGAACGGCAGGGGCACCATCTTCTGCTGAGCGGGCAGCAAGTCCGCGCCCCCGGGGCGCAGTTTCATCATCTCCTCGGGGCCCGCCCCAGCCTCTCTCAGCTTCTGAGGTATCATCTGAGAGTTGGATGCCATGTTGACGTTCAGACTGACATCTCCCTTCATCCCACCAGGAACCATCCCAAACTCCAGTTCCCGCCCAGGGCCCATCTGCGGGGGCATTCCTTTTGGAAAGTCCCCCCTGGAAGGACTCAGAGGGCCCTCCACTGGGATCCGAGGGAAAATGGGATTGTTCCCCGATTCCATGTGTCGCTGGGAGCCGGGGATCATCCTGTTCATGTCCAGGCTGGGCCTGATGCCGTCCATGCTCATCCCCGGAGGGAGGCCCAGCTGCTTCTCTGCCAGCTGCTGCTGAAACATCTCCTCAGACAAGCCCTGGGGGGTCGGGAAGCGCTCCCCTCGGCCGGGGCCGCTGAAGATGCCCTGGCCAGGCGGGAAGTTCCGACCGTCTGGGATTTTTGGCACATCATCCGGCCAACTGACTCCAGAAAGACCTGGTCTCGATGCTGGGTTGGGGACACTGGGCGCCTCCATTTCAGAGTTGATCATCCCTGCGAAGCCTGGGAGGCGCATCTGGCTCCCTGGCATATTGGGGTGGGGAGCCATGCCCCTCGGGGGCAGAGAATGCGGCATGTTGATCCCATCAGCAAACGGCTCTGCACCCCCAGGCCCCCAGCCTTCACCGGGGGCCATCTGGTATGGAGGGGGCGGCCCCCGGACCACCCCCCGAGGCCCGTGCGGATGGACCATCATGTCCTGGAGGGAGCACTGCTGCACCACCACCTGCTCCTGCTTCCTCCTCTTCTCCTCATAGAACTCCTGCTGCAGCTTCAGCCAGGCTATCTGCTCAGGGGTCATGTGATCCAGGTGGTCGGGGCCCATGGGCCCAGGCTGAGCGTTCATGGAAGGCGGAACCATTTCATCTGGAGAGAAGGGCACATCTCTATGTCCTTGGGGGCCAAATGGAGCTCCCACATCTGTCCGGGGCCCAGGTCCCTTCCCTAGGCTTTGAGACTGAGCCATCATGGCCTGTATCGGCCCTTCCGGTTTTTTCTGAGGCCCATCTAATACCCCAGGATTCTGCTGGGGCCCCCCACTTTGTCCTGTGAATTCCTTCTCATCGGGGAAAAGCATGCGCTGGATGTCTCTGAGCGTCTGTAAGGAGCGCTCCCGGTGCTCCAGCTGCTCCTGAGACAGGCCATCGGGGTTCTCCCCCAGGGCGGGGGGCTCTGCACTGGGCAGTGGAGGAGGCGGCGGGGCTTTGGGATCTGTTGAGGAGCTACTGCTCCCCTGCGAGACGGGGGTCACCGCTCGGTTGTTGGGCGTCAAGTTGGGCCCAGTGCCATCTGGGGGCAGTGGAGTGGAGCTGGCAGGACTGCCCACCGAAGGAAGCAGTTTGTTTTCTGCCCCGGGACTGTCCCGGTCCAGGGGACGCAGGGGCGCGGCAGGCTTGGGTGCTGGTGCCGAAATGGGTGGTGTTGGCTGCAGCCGGGCATTCTGGGAAGAATTCTGGTCTTGGTTGGCCGGAGCTGGGGGCTGTTGTGGGAGAGGTTTCAGATCGTTCCGAAGGGCAGATATCTGTGTGTTCTGCACATAAACGAGATTTAAAACATCATTGGTAAATTAAACAAAAGGGCAATTAAAAGAGCAAGATATGTTCTAAAGGGCTCAGTCACACACATCTACGTTGACACTTGCTGTGGAAATGGCCCATGTACGACCCCACTTGGGACGTGGAGGCATTCTGATTTTTTCTTCCCCTTTGCTGTCAACTGGCCTCCTCTTCCCCTCACTGAAGATTAGGTTCCAATAACTGTCTCAGCCTGCCAGGGAGAGCCACTGCCAAGTGAATACATTTGAGTATCTATTTCGAGGAACAGGTTTGATATCACATGTCTACTATGTGTTTCTGATTCAGGGCAAGATTAGTTCCTTGGTATGTGGGAGGCTGTACGTAGCACCTTTTTATTTTCCCCGAAAGTACAACCGTGTACGCAGACGTCTCACTGTCAATCAAAAGGCCTGATGTTTTCAGCTGAGAGAGAAAGTGCTGTCCCAGCTCCGCCCCAGCCAGAGGCTGCAGGCAGGCCGCCTCCTTCCAGCGTCTCCTCTCCTCGCCCTGAGTTTCCACGCAGCCTGGCATCTCTGGTTTCTGCTTTCAGGCTGTGATCACTGATTCCATATTTGATAAGAATTTGTACATTAACTACAGTAAGATCATCTGGAGGCAGGAAGCGCCTGTGGAGAAATCTGAGGCTACCTGGCGCGTGGTGTCTCTCGATCTGTTCTTTCCAATAGAAAGGAGACCGTCCTTATCTCAGACTGGATGATCCCCTTATTATTATTTATTAAGGACCAACGCTACACGAGTCCCGGGTGAAAGCACACTCGCTCACAGCGGGTGACATGGATGCTGTCAGTGTGGGGAAGAAGGACATGTATGTTCTGGGTCTAAACCTTGGCAGCACTGAAGGAACTAAAGACCAGAAGGGCCCAGCCACAAACCCCGCCTCGGGGCTCTTTCCCAGCCTCCAGAGTGCCCCACGGTCCCTTTTTGATTCATTTGCTCCTACCTGTTCACTGAATCCAGTTTGTATTTCCAAACCCCTAAGGCCCTTACCTGGCTCCCCACTTCCTCTCTGGAATGTTTACCTGTGTGCAAATTTGTACATAAATCATTATGTGTGTCTCTGCATAGGGACAGTCTGTGTTGAATAAACACAAAGACACACCTTAGAGCGGTCACATTCCGTGACTATGTACACAGAGGTGTCACCTGCAGGTGTCCATGCACATCCGTCTGCAGAGACTGGTGTGGGGCAGGGCACGAGCCTGCAGGACCCTGTGCGGTCAAAGTGTCTTCCACACCCTGACTCCCAGTGGAGTGTGGAGGTCACCTTCACCTCCTCTCAGTGCCGTTTTAGGTTTGGTTTTGTTGACCAGGTTTTGTCTGTTTGTGGGCGGTGGGCACTGATTTCATATCAGGTGACCATGACGGAAGAAATAACGTCAGTGCCATCCTTTTTATTTTAGACTTGGAGCAAAGGTGATTTAATTATCCCCAACTCCCTGCCTAATTCCCTTTCTGATTGCATTTTAGCATGAGAGAGGGTGGAGGTGAAAACTGTATGAGATCTGTCATTGTCAATAAAATGTTGCTTTGAGTTGCATTGTACCCTGTGCATTCTAGGACAATTAAAAGTTAAATATATACATATTTAAGCATACATTTAAAAATACATATACAGATAGACACCCCCCCCCCCCCCCCCCCCCCCCCCTGCAGGCCTGGAAACAAACACATTTTAAATGTCAGATCTCTCCGCCCTCTGCCCTGAAGGAGTGGAGACCGTGAGGAACAGGAAATGCCTTTCCCAAGTCCAGGAAAGCCCAGGCTCTGCTATGTCAACAGAGAGGGACTTTGCTGACATGCCATCTACTTTATCTTACATTGTCCCTCAGTCCTGTTGCCCTTTAGCTTGTCCCATGGTCGACACTGATCCCAGGACTCGGTGTGACGCTTCCCGCAAGCAGAGACTGTTTTGAACTTCCTAGTCTCCCCACAGCATCGGTGGGCAGTGGCGATGCCAGACACAAGAAGTATCGTTTGGTTCCGTTTGGAGGACGGCCTGAATCAAAACCACCATCGCATGCTTTTCCAGCGTAGTTGTCTATTAGGTGCTTATGTTCCAGACAGGAAGCAGACTAACAATTTATTATAATTTTGGAAATATCAAGCAATTAAAAGCATTCAATGGTCCTCTTTTTTTAAAATATGTTTTTATTGATTTCAGAGAGGAAGGGAGGAAAGAGAAACATCAATGATGAGAGAATCATTGATTGGCTGCCTCCTGCACGGCCCACACTGGGCATCGAGCCCACAACCCGGGCATGTGCCCTGACCAGGAATCAAGCCCAGGACCCTTCAGCCCACAGGCCAGCGCTCCAGCCACTGAGCCGGCTAGGGCTCAATGGTCCTCTTTGAAATAAATAAGAATCATTTGAAAGTCACAGAGACTCTGATTCGTCTATGACTTCATGATTTACTGGCATGTACTCCACTATTGTAGTTTTAGTTGTTGCTTTTTTCTGCCCTTCAACTAGCTCAAGAGTGTTTATTTTTTTAAAACCTGCTCTATACACAGGGTCTGAATTCATAGTCCCAGAGATAGTTACATGAAGGAAACCCTAACATACCTACATAACTCCTGTTTTATTTTTCACCTTTTCCCTCCTGGTAACTCACCAATGGGGTTAGATGCCCCGAACACAGCTTAGGACCCTTGCCCTATTGAAGACAGTCACCAGCTCCCACCTCTGGTCCCTGCAGAACCTTTAACCCATCGTTCCAACTCCCAAACCACATACCAGAGGGGCTGTGCTTCGGTCTGCCTTGCTGTTGGAGATGTTCTGGATGTGGAAAGAGACGATTGTTTCCACCTGGCCCTTCAGCACCGCTTCGGCGGCTCTGCGGAGACAGAGAGCACACACGGGGGCTGGTTTCTATTTCGCTGACCGAGCCCAAAGCACCTCCACCCAGAACGAACTTGTCAGCGGGAGGAAGGGGAGTACGGAGAACCACTCAAAATGCTGAGTGCGAGCTCAACAGAAACAGGTTTTCAATGTCTATCATTTACTGCCAAACTTCTAAAATTAAAAGACAGCCATTAGCAAATCCCAAAAGAGGCATTAGAAACAAACCACAAGATTTTCTCCCTCAAACCAATACACGGTGGTGGGTGTTTTATAGAGAATCCTAGTTCAAAACTCCAGCCTGAGACGGTGAGCATGGAACCGCACACCTAACCATCAATGAAGGCTGTCAAGGTTCACTTTGTATCTCATTGAAAAATCTCAAGTGAAAAAACGGCAGAAACCTATGTAGGATCAATTCACATTAAAAAGAAAAAAAAAAAATATATACACACACACACACACACACATACACACACACACATACACATACACACATACAGATTTCAGAAAGGAAGGGAGAGAGAGAAATAGAAACATCAATGATGAGAGAGAATCATTGATTAGCTCCCTCCTGCATGCCCCACTCTGAGGCATGTTCCGTGACCGGGAATCGACCTCCTGGTTCACAGGTCAACGCTCAACTACTGAGGCCACTAGCCAGGCCACATTTTTATAAATAACTAAAAATCCATTGATTCCCCCATCCACCAGAAACACGTGACCAAAATGTTTAGAGCAGTTAGTTATCTTGGTGAATTCGAGAGATTTTTTTTTCTTTTAAATTTATTTATATTTTCTAATTATCCTAAAATAGACATATAATATTTATGTCATTTAAAAAAGAATACTAAGTTGTAGAAAAGTATTTGATGCAATCAATCCTTGTTGTGTTTCAAAGGTCTATAATGTGTGTTTGCATAAGCACAACATATTTTTGCAAGGAAAGCCAAGGAAGTATCATGGCTGTCTCTGGGGAGTGGGGGTGGGGAGGTTTTATATATATACGTATACACTGGTTTTATAATATACACTTTTATACATATTATTGATTTCAGAAAGGAAGGGAGAGGGAGAGATAGAAACATCAATGATGAGAGAGAATCACTGATCAGCTGCCTCCTGCACTCCCCCACCCCGCACTGGGGATGGAGCCCACAACCCTGGCATGTGCCCCGACCGGGAATCAAACCATCACCTCCTGGTTCACAGGTTGATGCTCAACCACTGAGCTACGCCAACCGGCAAGGTTTTATATTTTATTTTACCTCTTTCTATGCTGTTAACTGTAATGATAATAATACAAATGAGGGAGGAGAGCAATTTTCAATGGGAATAAGAACTTAGGTGTCCAGACACGTAAGCCAAGCCAACAGCAAGCCACAGCCATCAACTTACTTATTGGCCATCTCAGTAGAAAACACATACACCACTTTGGCTGGAGTCTTCTGAGCAGCTGCGGGCTCTGGGGCAGTAGTCTGGCCATGGGAGGGGGGAGAAGACCGGGGGGCCGTAGCATTTGACGGGGTCATCGAGTGTGGTGTGTGCTGTGAGTCCTGGGCCTTTATGTGGTCAGCAGAATTACATTCTAAAAGAATGAAACCTCATGTCACAGAACGAATACCCCTCTCTTCTGCCAGCATATACAGCATCACAACACAAACCCACCTTGAAAATCTCAAGGAGGAAGTACCTAGCTAAGAGGAATCCTCTTCTACTCATTTGAACTGAAATATGCTTTTCCCTCCATGACGAATTATAAAGCACTGCTCCCCACCTCCTTCTCTCCCCATATTCTTCAGATATTAGCATAATGTCCCCTCTTCCTGGAAACCTTTCTGGAACCACGTGGCCTGGACTGGACACCCCCGAGCCCTAACTTCTCTTACTTCAGCAGTTCGAATTGTACACATTTTATCATAGTTGTTTAAGGGTCTGCTGTCCGGGTGCGCTCAAATCCTTGAGGACAGAACTGCATCTGATTTCCCGGCCACGGCAGCCCACACCCAGCACAGCGCTCCCACAGACCCCTGACGGGGGAACGATGATGGCTCCCCAGGCTCTCCTCCTAATCTGGGCTGGGGAATCACACTCCCACTTCCTGAGTACTGACCATGTGCAGGCCTGCAGTTAAGATTTCTGGTTTTATACCAGGAGGAAAAGGCCTAAACCCACAGCCGCTATCCCATTCTTCCTGGCTCACTCCATTTCCATGGCCACCAAGTCTCTATCTACCACATTGGCATCGGCTGTGACAAACCCGGACTAGTGCCAGGGATCCCCTTGTGCCCACAACTCTGGCAAAGTAGCAACCGCATAGCACAAAACCCAAGTTATGGAGGATGAATCTGATGGAGAAGAGGAGAGGCCAGAAAAATTGCTCCAGTGGGGGCTGCTCCCACAGACAAACTGGAGCGGCTGGCTTAGATACTGAAGTACAAACATCACAGAGGCCAGCATCCAGCAGAGCATGGTTAGGGCCATGGGGCAGGCGGCCATAACCCCAGCACCTGCATCCTCGAGAGCAAGAATTCCTCAGCAAGGCGGTTCCACACTATTCTTTAGCATCAGAAAAGGAGAAGAAACAGTTCCACCTTAAAGGCAAGCTCCTGATCGGACACCTGCTCTCCCCACTTGGCTATGGGCTCCCGACATTCGCCAATGCCAGAGGCCTTCCCTCCGAAATACCTACTTCCCTCTGAGTCTCAGAGATCTTATAGACATACCTTTCAGGTCAGGGTCATCGTTTGGAGTCCCAGGATCTCTCTGATCAAAGGAGTCGGCGGAAATACTTCGCTCCCTTTTCCCCTTGCCCTTGGCACCATTTCCAGCCCCATTCTTCAGCCCCATGCTCCCACCTGGGCCAGGGAGCGCTTTAGGGGTATGGCCCGCACTCTTGGAGTCACAGGGGGATGGCTGGGAGTGGCTGGCTGAGCCCCCCTGTTTACCCTGGTTGGAGAATTTGGAATCCAGCTGGGGGTTTCCAGATGGGGACATCACTGTGGGGGGACGGACCATCACCTCCTGCTTTGACTTAGGGCTACTGAAAGAGACAGACAACAGGGCCATCAGACACTGGGAGCAGCTGGTCGGCACACTCAGGGAGAGGCAGTCCCTAGCGTGGGTCAGGGAGCCTGGAGGCCTGTCACCACCCGTTCACCTCAGCCACTTGCTGGTTCCCTCCACCCGCTCCCAGCTCGGAGAGGCGGCTCACACCAGGCCTGCCAGGTCTCGGGAACCCTAGAGCCACATGGGGACCCATCTCTAGGGCTTCTGTCAATAAAGGACAACCGTTTCTATGTACACAGAAGTGACTCTTACACGGAGACTAGCGCAGAGTAAACAAACAGGTCTCGGAGATCACACTGCCACCCCACCCCCAGCTGATGGCCTGGGACAGCTGTAACGGAGCCCAGCCTCTCTGCTGAGAACACGAGGTCCCGAGAGCAAGGAGACCCCCATGACTGGCAGGTTAGAACCCCCCCACCCCCCAGGGCCCAGTCCCCACCCCCAAGCAGCATCACACTGGAGAGGCTACACTAGCCACTGCCCCCAGGGGACCAGGAAAATTCTGGTAAAACATCAACTTCAGTACATGGGCCGGAGGAAAGAGCTTCCCAGTCGAGGGGCTGCTGTCTTAGTTCTGGACTGTGGCGCCGGAGGCCCTTTCGTTTGGGCTCTGGCGAGGAGGCCAGGTAAAGAGGACCGGAAGGGGAGGATGGACAAAAGGGTAACAAAGAAAAACTGACATAAACGCTGCGTTTACTCTTCTATGACTATTTCCTTATCTACGGCCTCTTCCTTTCCCCATTTGGTCGCACGGCCCGTGGGGCGGCCGCCTCACCTCTGTGCGTTTCCTGATGGGGAGCTCCTCACTTTGGGGTTACTGGAATGCATTGATTGAAATCCTGAGCTGGCAGTCACAGGCAGGACGGGCTCCCCGAGTTCCTCTCGGGCGGCAGCAGGAACAGCTGCGCAGGGCAGTGGCAGTGGCCCACTGCGAGCAGGGGGCGCCCCTCAGCGCTGGCCGCCTCGGTGCCTTTTTCCTCTTTGTTTTCCTCCGCTGTGGAAGTGGGTCCTCTCCCCTCGCAGCTCCAGCATCCTCTGGGTGTGTGCCTCCTGCCGCCAAAGGAAAATCTCGCATCTCCAGGGCACCCTGCGGGAAAGGACACCCAGAAAGATTGGGAGCAAAACCAGAGACATAAAACACCCTTAGAACAGGATCAAGGTGAACACAGCAGCCAACTCGGCGATGCAGCAGCTAGACCAGGCCTCGGCTTCCGTCAGGTCACAGGAAAGGGTGATGTTCACAGACTGGCCCACAGGCCCTGGTGCTAAGCAGCCGGAGAGTGACTAAGACGTTCTGCCAAGCACCGAGCCTCCCACCCAGGCATCACGTCCCGGGCAGATTCGAGAAAAACACTTTTATCTTGAGCCACGTATTTTCCCTTACATTTCTCTACTTCCAAATATAAAACCCGCAGAAACTTGAGGTTTTCTTTTCTAAAAACAATGCTTTGAACACCACTGGGTACTCCAAATCCATAGCAACTATCTGGTGTTTCACCTCTGATGACAAACAATGGCACCGAAATGCAACCAGCCCGCCCCGACTTCAAACCATGAAGCAAATGAATCTCCGCGCACACTCTCAGGGCCGCGGCTGGGAACCGGTTCAGGAGGCACTGCTGAAACCAACGCTTGAGCCAATACCAAACCCAATCAGTTTCCCCCGGTTCCCATGATCTTCCTCGTCAGTTATGTCAAGTGGGCGCCTGTCCTCACTGCTCAGTGGCAGGGGCTGCAGGCGTGGGAAGCCTGGGAAGGATCCAGAATGTGACGGTAAAAGAACATCTTTGAAGGCTAAGGTTTGTTTTAGCCAATTTGCAAGGCTAATGTGAAGCATAAAGGTCAAGAAAATATGCCCAAACCGAGCCAGAGAGCAAATGAGAAAGCCCTTCAGGTAGGAAAAGGAGGTGTCTGTGCAACCACTGCTGCTTCGCCTCCCTCCCCGCTTTCTGGTGTTTCACCGATGGGGAGGCGACAGGAGGATGACATTATTAGACACAAGATTCGTGGCTCAGGAACCCAAGGGAGTTAGCAGCAGCTCAGGTGTTACAGCTACATACATGTGGGGCCTCGGGAGCGGGACTGACACTGGGAGGGTTCGTGATGCTCCAGGGTTTGGCACTGAGAATGATCGCTATCACGTGGGAAATGTCTACTTCTTCGTTCAGAATGTGCAAGAGTCCCAGCTATTTTACTTGCGACACTGAGAGGAATTTATGGAAGTTCTGAGGCCCACGATTGCATTCTTTGCTTTTTACGTGAAGTCAGGAAAAAGAACTAGAATAAAATGCTATGGAATAGTTCTGTGTCAACCTTAGGGGAAAGCAGCTCCAAAACACGTTGGTCTTGATTGCAGGTGAAGTTGTATTTTTATCCCACACCACCTTCAGCTTTTTCTTTTTTCCAGTTTAGACTATAAAATTGATTGTGGTTGTCAAGTTTGACATACACAGTCGTAAACCATTCTGTAACTTCTCACTAAACATCAGGAGCCACTGGTAAAATAGAAGCAGCGAATGCATCTTGCATGGAGAGAGCCATCAGGAAACACTTACTCAGGAAAAGAAAAGCTGTTACCACCGATACAGTCCCTTCCTGTAACTTCTCCTGCTGCCTTCTGTCTGCATCGCGAATCCCAGCCCTCCATCACATGTCGTACTGAACAGTCTTATGTGTACATTGCATCCCCCTTAAACACTATGTTCTTTGAAGACAAGCACCTTGCTTTGAAGTTCTTCCGTTTTATATACTTCTCTGTACTAAGAAGGTGGCTGAACCCTCGGTGACTTATTCAGTTTCCTCCACGACAGAAGCACCTGGCATGTGTGGTATAGTCTTCCCCCAAAGACCTCAAAACATATTCCAGATACCAAGTCACCTCAATACGTCGGGCACTTCTGATGAGCTGCTAGCAAAGGTAATTTCTAATGATGCTGTGAACATAAAACACTGCCATTTTCGAAGTACTTCTCCATACACTTTCTCATTCTCACAATTTAGTCCAACCTGGTCAACAGGCATTTACAGACGAATGGACAGAGCACACGGCTGGGAACGGCTCCTCGGTCTCCAGCGGGTGCTTGCTGGCCGGGCTCTTTGCTCTCAGTCACCTCCTTGCCATCACTTTATGGCTGGACGGACAGCACAGAGGCTGGAACAAGCATGTGGGGTCACCCAGTACCCGGAAATCCCAGGTGTTTCAACCCCTAATCCAGGAGGGTGGGCGGGAATAAGTCACCCAGCTTCGGCCTTCCTGACACCTCAACCACTGAGCAGAATCCCCAAGCATCTTGTCATTCGGCTCCAAAGAATAAAATTAGGCTCTTCGGCTCCTACGTTTGCACGTTATACTCAACTGTTTACTTCTAAGGACTGGAAAGATCTTCTCCAGAGTGGCTAATTATAGCCAGCGAGAGATTATTTTCCCCAAGTACATCTCCTAACTGCTTAGATCTATATATACAATGTTTCCCTCTTTTCTTCTATAAAATACTTAAAACATTTACTATGTGTCAGTCACTGTCTAAGCACTGTCACTCACTCACAACCACCCCAGAGGCGGGAACCACTGCTCTCCCTACTGAGAGATGAGGACACTGAGGCTTGAACTGTTAGGTGAGTTGCCCAGGTAAGTTGGGTCACAGCCTAGGAAGAGGCAGAGCTGGCGTTCAGCCAGCCACCACGGAATGCCTGTCACAGCAGGGACCTGGGGACAAGGCGAGCTGGTCCACAGAAAGCGCTGAGCAGCACAACACGGCGTCCGGTTAGCTACCCCTATGGCGACCACCACTCTCCAGCAAGCTCACTCGCCTCACATCACTCCATACCTTCTCCATCCCCAACTCTCACTTTCCTCCTTCCCTCCTCCTTCTCGTGCATGGTCTTGCCCAGGATTTAATAGGGAGAAGAGAGGTCTCCAGGCAGGAAGTCCTCACCATCTTATCTCCAACCTGTTTACATCACCACCCACTCCCTCTTTCTTCTCTATTCCTGAACCAGAAAGGAGTCCCCTCTTCCCCAAACGCCATCCCCCACAGGTGCCCCCCACCCTTCAGCTGACTGAGCACTCTCTCTCTCCTTTGGCCTTGCCCTCCATCTCCCACATCTCCTGAATATTTCCCAGCAGCGTTCGGACATGTTGTAGCCTCTTCCCGAGTAAGAGTAACAATAAGGAAAAACAAAACCCAGCCCTAGATCCCATTCTCCTTCAGAGCCAAGCTGCTCCAGAGAGCTGACAGGACACGGTATTTCCTCACCTGCCGGTCACCCTTTAACCATTTTAAACCAACGTCTCCCCACAGATCGCAGAAACCACTATTTTTGTTAAGGTCACCACGGGCCACTTCTCTAACCTCATCTTATTCCATCTTGGAACTTACCAGCTGATCGCTTCCTTCCTGAAACTCTTCCCAGCACCGTCCACACACACCTGCTCCCCCACGGCCTCCCGAAGGCAGGGGCCACTGCGATGCCCATTTCACAGACAAGGAGACTCTTGTTTCCACAACACCACACTTCCTTAGGTTTCCTACCACTCCAGCCCTCCAATCGCTGACCCCTCTCCCCGATCTCTACAATTCAGAGTTCCTCGGACTCCACCCTGGCTCCTCTTCTCATTCTGTGAGTTCTCTCCATGCCAACCACCCCAATTTTA
The DNA here is from genome assembly GCF_000412655.1 of Myotis brandtii. Classification (NCBI taxonomy): domain Eukaryota; kingdom Metazoa; phylum Chordata; class Mammalia; order Chiroptera; family Vespertilionidae; genus Myotis; species Myotis brandtii. The sequence goes on from NW_005357583.1 coordinate 114,569, forward strand.
CTTCTCCATCTGCAGACTTACAGACACAGCTGCCAACCTGACACCACCTCAATGTCTCACACTTAACAAGATCAAAGAATTCCTCTTCTCTATATACCCTGCCTCCCAAAAACATTTCCCTTCGGTCTTCCACATTTTAGTAGACAGCACCTTCATCTCCAGCTCATGCCAGTAACTGGGGAGTCATTCTTGACACCTTTCTCCCTTATTCCAACCCAAACCTAAGCTTGAGTACTTTTGCCGAATGACTGAGTCCCAGCCTCAGTGTTTCTTCTTCGGAGAGGAGGGACACCTGACTGCCACGAATCTCCATGACACCCTCCCTTTCACACTTTTCATCGCACCCTGTTTCACCTTCACAACACTTTCCATGTTTGTAACGATGTGCTCACCTGTGTAACATTCACCTCTCTCACCAGGCTCCATGCAGGCAGGGGCCAAGACTGCTATGTTCATCCCCACATTCCTAGCATTTACCATAGTGTCTGGCACATGGTATTTGCCAGAAAATATCGGGAGCCTGCCCAACCTTCCCCCCACCCCCCAATCGTCTAAGCCAGGCGCGCTTTCTAGAGGGATCGTCCATCAGGCTACTCACCCAAACCCCCAGGGTCACGACACAGCAGTGCTCATCCTGGAGGTGAGAAGTCAGAGGAGCCCAGGAACCCCTGGCTCAAAGGTGACCCTCACCTGGACAAGGAGAAAGTAAAGAAGAAAAACTCCTAAGTGGATTTTTTAAATCAACAATATGATTTGTTACTGAATATCTTAAGAAAAGGACAGGTTGCCCATTTATCCTAGAGCATGAGTTGAAGAGGAAGTTGTCATCTCCCGTGTGAACAGAATGAGTGCGAAGGGAATCCTGTCAATCAGTAGCTGTTTCCAGGCTGTGAGTCTCCCTCCTTCCCAACTGCACGTTTCATTCCCAGAGACTGGAGAAATACTAAGAACAAGTAAAACTGACTGTCCTTCTTTTCAAATTTCTGGGAGCTTAGCAGGAAAAAAGCCCATTTTGCTTCTGCACATTCCTTATTAGCACAGAGAACCGAGAGCTGACTGTAAAGGTGAGGGAGACAGAAGTCCACATATGCTCTTGATTCACCAAGTGAAGACCATTCTCCGCTCCTCCCTCCTCCCAGCTGTAATCCACTGGGAGGCACTGAGCAAGGAAATCTCCTTTCATAGGCTTTGGGGGGAGGGGGGGCTGAATGCGGACCACGTGACTCCCTCTGACTGAGTGCCTACTGTGCGCAGTGTCATTCTGAATTGAGCTGGTAAATCCACGGAGGCTCTCCTCAAGAGGAGCATGTCCAGCAAGAGTCCTTACGAATCAGAAGTGCAGCACTGCGCCCCCTTAGCCCACAATGTATAGTTTCCAAACTGCAAGGAAGAACCAAGTCCCAGAGTGTCCTAAGGCCAGATCACTTAGGAAACTTTCAAAGAAGACCCTACAGCAGCGGTTCTCAACCTGTGGGTCACGACCCCTTTGGGGGTCGAATGACCCTTTCACAGGGGTTGCCTAAGACCATCGGAAAACACATATATAATTACATATTGTTTTTGTGATTTATCACTATGATTTAAGTATGTTCAAGTTGTAACAATGAAATTGGGGGTCACCACAACATGAGGAACTGTATTAAAGGGTTGTGGCATTAGGAAGGTTGAGAACCACTGCCCTACAGGTTGCCACAAGTCATAAGGAAATTCACAAATTAACCGAACCCAGGCCAGAATCACCGCTCCGATTCCAATTTCAACTCTTCCAATGATCCTTTCCCACCGTCCTGCTCTAAGAAGTCAAGTGTATTACAACTCTGTCCTGTTTAACAAACTTTTCTAGGCTATGATCATTGCTCCATAAAAGGCATAGAATCAAACTTAGAATGTGGGACTAGCAGGCCTCAGGATTCCATTCCTCGCTCCTTAACTTCTGGCACGCCAACTGCTAAAAGGCTTCCTCTCAGAAAAAGTACACAATCGGAAGAACCAAGCTTTCCAACGTGTGACAAAAAGAAAACTAGACTATGGGCACGTACTGAAAACCTTGGTGCAAACAAAATACTCATACTTGTTCTCATACTCACAGGGGAAAAACGGACATCTATCATCCTTGAAGCTAACGAACTTTAAGCAAGCAAATAAAAAAGCGAAAGCATTTTGACAAAATTTAAGCATTCAAAATTAAATTTCAGCCCTGGCTGGTGTTGCTAAATGGTTAGAGCCCCCGGAAAGGAGGTTCATCCTCTCAGCACCCAGCACCCAGCAGAAACTCAACCAATGCTGGTGAAGCCCAACTGAGCCGGGGCTTGGCAGTGCTACCAGGCCTCAAAGTCACTCCAACCAATGGCGACACGACGAACACCTGCTTTAACTCCTCACCCCCCGCCGTTCCCATGAGGTGCGTTCCCGCAGAAGTCCCTGCTCACAGAGAAGTATAAGGTCACTGCACCGGCAGTTCTAACTGACGTTTAACCCCATGTCCTCTGCCTTGAGGACTGCTACAATAATAAACAAACAAACGCACTTTTAACTTACAAGAGACCGACTGACGTTTAACCCCATGTCCTCTGCCCCTACAACAATAAACAAACAAACGCACTTTTAACTTACAAGAGACCCTGCAGAAAAAGACACAACAATACAACCCACTGAGATTAAACCACAGGAGTGATGGGCTCATCACAGGCTCTTTACCTTTCAAGATGTCCAATCCGCTTTCTCTTCTACATCGGGGCACAGGAGCTTCCCAAGAACGAGTTCTGCTTCCCACGCAGATGGGAAGTTTTAGGTCAACGTGGGGTGACGCCAGTTAGTCCCACGTTCAGTCCTACAGGGATGAGAAGAATGGAAAAGTTCATCCCCCAATTCACACCAATTTCAAAGAGAACCACCCGTTCCCCAAGGCGCTGAAGCCAAAACAGTATCTGGAAGAACATGATTAGGTCTAGGTCAAAAATGGGAAGGCAGGCAAAACCACCAAAACTCACAAGCTAAGCTGGAGCACTGCAGCCCAAGTCCATCGCGACGAAGACTTGGGGAGTTTAGAAACAGCAGAATCCAGCAGACGCAAAAGCCTCTTTCTAATCATTGTTTTTCACTTTCTCCACAACCAAGAACAGTCACCACTGGTTGCAAAATGGCCTTTTATTTTAGATCTCCTCTATGCCCTTGTTCTTAGCATGGCGGAGATGCTGAGAAAATATTGCAAAGCTTAACATGCAAGTGGCCATAAGATCATTTGACTTTTGAAAATCAGTTGGTCTAGAGCAGGAATTCTTAATCTAGGATCTACTGCCTCCCCAGGGGTCTGTGGAGAGACCAGGGAGGGAGGAGGGGCAACTGTGAACTTGCTGGGGAACTTCCCTCTTCACAGTCACTAACCTCTGAGTAAAAGTTAGCACTGCCCTCAATTGTGAACATCGGTGACAACTGGCGGTAGTATCAGCTGTCCTGTGACTGCGACACCAAGAGAAACCACAGACACTTTCACATCACACACAGCCCCTGCAGATATGGCCACGGAGTATTTACACTCATCACTATTTCAAAATTATGGTATTGTTAGACCTGTAGCTACTTTTTGCTACTTAATGCGTCATAAAGAAGCATGTAAATGACTATCACAATTGTTTAACATTTTACTGTTTCCGTGTCGTTTGTAATTCTGCTGATGCATTTAAAAAAACATGGTTCTCAGAAGGGGTCCTCACCATTCATTAGATGGCCAAGAGATACATGGGACACAGATGTTAAGAATCCCTGATCTAGAGCAAATAAAGTTTCTATAAGCCCTAACATCATAGTCACCGAGGCAGACAGACAAGCCAGTCATTCCAGCATTAGTTCATATTTGAAGACAATTAAGGCACCAGGAAGCCAAGTAACATGTCCGAGATCACACAAATTTAGGGCTGGTATCAGCCTAAGGTTAGCTAGCGCTCACCGAGTGTTTATTCCACTATCCCCCGGGACCTCTGCTTAACTTTCTACAATTGTCATCACTATTTCTGTCTTGCCACTGAAAGGGGAAAACTACTAAAAAACAAAACCCAGACAAACAGAACAAGATCGATGTGCTCACCGAGTGTTTATTCCACTATCCCTCTGCTTAACTTTCTACAATTGTCATCGCTATTTCTGTCTTGCCACTGAAAGGGGAAAACTAATAAAAAACAAAACCCAGACAAACAGAACAAGATCGATGGATAAGCTACTCCTTTCTGTTCCTTAATCAAGTGTGCTAATCACTGCTACCAAAGCTGAATTCGGTCTGTTCCTGAGATAGAGTTTGAGAAGCGAGAAGGTTGAGCTGTATAATACAGCATCTCTCACTCTCAGAAGTGCTCAAAGCACCCTGCAGAGAGCACCAACTTGTTAAGCACCGCAATGCGTTATGAGTGGTCTGGGCAGGGGTCTCACCACAACATCAATGGGAAAACCGGAGAGTAAATGAGATTTGTTCCAAGTCACACAGAAGCCAATGGGAGAGCCAGCCTCCTGATTACTACAACCAGTCCCAAGTCACCGCGATCAAGTACGCGGCTGATGATAATGCTTGTGAGACCTCTGTACTCCCCCCCCACAAGCCAGAGAGAATCTGCTTTTGATTCAGAGGCGCAGGCAACTCCTGAAGGCCGGGGGGAAAGAGCCCACAGAAGAAATTTCAGTGCACAGAAGTACCTTTTCACGTGTGCTAGTCACCTCAGAATCCAGGTCAGGAACCCTTAGCTCAAAATCCAAATTACACACAAATTGCCAGTGATGGCGAACCTATGACACGCGTGTCAGAGGTGACACTCGAACTCATTTTTTTGGTTGATTTTTCTTTGTTAAATGGCATTTAAATATATAAAATAAATATCAAAAATATAAGTCTTTGTTTTACTATGGTTGCAAATATCAAAAAATTTCTATATGTGACACGGCACCAGAGTTAAGTTAGGGTTTTCCAAAATGCTGACATGCCGAGCTCAAAAGATTCGCCATCACTGATATAGAGCATGACTCTATAGAAATCACTGAGGAAAATCTGTGCAGTGCATTAGAGTAGGACATGTTGATGCCCATCAGAAATCTTTCAGATTCAGAACTGACTGCAATCGACAAGCAGGTAACCCTATGTCCTCACTGAACTTGGTCACATGGGCTCATGAAATGAATAGACACTGCAGCAATGCAGAGATGGGCTGAAGTTCCTCTTGCACAAAATTCCAGTAAGAGCTGTTCTGTTGTTCTGTTAACCAACAAGAGAGACAGAGACTGCAGATGGCCATGTGGCAAACTGCCTAGTGGGAAGACCCTGGTCATAGATGGCAAATCAGACTGATGCTAGCAGCTCTGAGTGCTACAAATGGGTCTTGACAGAAACAGACAGACACTGATTCTGGATGGGGTTGTGTTTACCTGGTGGTAGATGAAAATGCTCAGAAAGCTATAAAAAAAGCAGAACAGACAATACTACACCCATTAGGATAGTTGACAGTAATTTCTTCAGACCACAATGTACACCGTACAGGCCTAATATCTAACAACAGGCAGAGAGATATCCTCCTCAGAGTAATAGTTTGATAGAGAATTGGAATGCACAATTAAAACACTAATTGTCTAAAAGGGAAGGAAATAAAGTGCATGGTCATACTAAAGATAGGTAGGTAGATAGATAGATAGATAGATAGATAGATAGATAGATAGACCGTTGAGCCCCGAAGCCACCCCTCTCCAGCACAGACCAGGCCTCCTCCAGGCCGGGGAGCCTTCCCGCAGGCCCCCAGCAGCACCATCGCAGGCCTCGGGCTCTCCCCTCTGCTCTGAACATCTCAACCGGCTGTGGTTTTCCCAAGGGAATCTCCATTTCACCCGGCTCCCCACCACCACCCAGTGACATCTCCATCGTCCCTGCAACTTTCAAAGGTCGGCGACTGGGGCTCCGCTTCGGAAACCACTGGTGTGTCCACGACCCCCACAGCGACTCCCGGACCCGACCGTCACCTCACCTGCTGGAGCCCCCGACCTGGGTCCTCCGGGCTTTCACTTTCCCCGCCTTCAACAAGTCACCCGCCTGCAAAGTCCCCAGCCCGCTCGGCGCACCCTCGGGGCTTACAGACCCAGCCGGGCTCGGCCCGAATTCCCGGGTGAGTTCTCCGTCTCCCCCTCCCGCCCCTTCCTCCCGGGACCCCAGTACCGTCCCATCCCACTCAGCCTCCCCCAGCACCGCTCGGGACAAACCTCAAAACCAAGATGCCTCCGTCTCCCCCCGCCGCGCGGCGAGCTCAGGGCAGGGACGCCCCCAGCTCCCCACCCAGATTTCTCCAGACTCAACTCACTCAACTGCAGCCTCGCCCCCCGCCTCCTCCCTCCCTCCCCTCCCCCGCC
>NW_005357583.1:122225-124788 GCF_000412655.1 Myotis brandtii
TCACCCCTCAACCTGGGCACTGCCTTTGCTGTGCTGGCTTTCTCCCCTCCTGGGGAGCAGGCCCCTCACGGGGGTGCACTCCCCCCACCCCCTTCAAGCAGGTTCCCGCCCGGGTCCTGCAGGTGGCTCCTGCGGGGTCTCCCATACCCCGCCCAGCCCAGCCTCGCTCACGCGTCGCTAGCGAGTGCCCATAGGGGACCTTCTGCCCAAACCCTCCAATCGCGGCACCACCGCCTTTTAATGGCAGCATCGCTCCCCAGATTTGTCGGAAGGCCTCTGTTTTGGGGAGCTCAGAGCCCGGGCATCCCCGCACTGCCCCCTGTGAAGCGAGAAGGTAACCCGTTCGATTGCACTTTTTCTCAGCCGGAAAAATGACAGCATCATGGTGCATAAAGCGCAGTCCGGCTACTGTTTTATCTCTGTGACCCACGGTTATTACAGACCCACCTGCCCCCCAGCCCTCCCCCGACACTGCCGATACCCTTCTGTATTGGGAGGGTCTCCTGGAAGGTGTTTCTGCTACTCTGTGCACTGGCTTTTGGAATCAGCGGAGTGAAGACTGCCTGTCTTACAATGTACTTGCCTGTTCTCCCCGAAGATGGATGGAGGCAACGTGGCCAAGGGAAGGAGATAAATTTCCTTCTGGTTTTGCTTCTGTCACCATGGTTTTAACCAGGCTACTTATTTCTGTGTCAATTTTCCTGCGTATAAAATAGGAAGTCTTCCTCGGAGCAATCTTTTAACCAATGGTACTGGCTGTAAAGGCTGATTCGGGAGAGCCCTACATGATGAAAAGCTTTGGAGACCATTTTTAAAACTCTTAACTGGTCAAATAAGTATCTATGAAATGTCTCCCCAGCTTAGATCTTCTGAAAAACTTTTTTCATAGCTAGATTTTCTGTTTTCCATTATGACTGAGGACATAAATGCAGACAAAAACACAGTAGTAGGTGTAAACAATATAAGCCTAAGATCAACTGAAGGATTCCTAATGGGAAGTAATTAAAATAAAAATGCTTTTTGGGGGGGTCAATTTTTGGCAGTAAAACTTTTAGTGTAACATAGGTAAGAAACCTCTGTAAAAGGAGGTGGAAGGAAAAAGTCAGGATATGAAAAGACAACTAAAGCCACGAAACATTGGGATTGCTAATGTAGGTGGAGAGAAGGGATTCATAGACCGTGCCTGTAAGAAAATAACACTGCTAAAATAAGCTCTGGGCTGGGTGTTTCAGACCAGATCACCTTTACTCTAAAAACTCAAAAACGAGCTCATTATAACAATAATACCCATGCAAAACATCCTAACCATTTTATTAGGCATTACACCCTCACTCCACTATATATGTGTCAAAGTTCAAAATTATGTTCTGAGCTAGAAGAAAAATGTAAATGAATATTAAATGTGAAGCACTATGGTAAAAAGGCAATAATATCAAGCATGCTAAAGTCATGGAATCTAATGATTAAGATCTCCATAGTAATGAAAATTTAGCTACATTGTTCATGAAATTGAAGTGTGTTCTAAAATATGAATTATTTTATCAAATATTTATCGATTTTGCTAAAATGTTTGTCCTTTGAATTTTCCAATTTCCTTACATTTACATTTGAGAAAGAATTTTATTTTGCTGTATAAGGATCAAGCATACTGTATGTACATACAAAAATACTAATGGAAAATGAGGAAATCATTTTTTAAAGAATTCTGTAAATAAAAAGCTTCAAAATGTTTCTGCTACTCTAGAAATTCTAAGATAAATCATTTTTAATCCAAATGATAAAACTGTTTTTTCAAAAATGAAGGCTTTTGCCAGGCCGGAGTGGCTCAGTTGAGCATCCTTCCTTGCACCAAAAGGTTGCTGTAGGATTCCTGGTCAGGGCACAAACCTGGTCATGGGTTTGATCCCCAGGCAAGGGGATCATACCTGTTGATGTTTCTCTTTCTGTCTCTCTCCCTCCCTCTCTCTAAGCATGTTCTCAGGTGAGGATTTTAAAAAAAAATGAAGTTACAGAAAGAGAGATTAAAAAACCAATCCCATTTACCATTGCACCAAAAAAATTAACATACTTAGGAATAAACTTAACTAAGGAAGTAAAAGACCTGTACTCAGAAAACTACAGGACACTGAAAAAAGAGATAGAGGAAGACATAAACAGATGGAAGAACATACCGTGTTCATGGGTTGGTAGAATCAACATCATTAAAATGCCCATACTACCCAAAGCAATCTACAGATTCAATGCACTCCTCATTAAAATACCAACGGCATATTTCACAGACTTAGAATGAACCCTCCAAAAATTCATCTGGGATTAAAAAAAGACCCCGAATAGCTGCAGCAATCCTGAGAAAGAAGAACAAAGTAGGAGGGATCTCAATACCAGATATCAAGCTGTATTACAAAGCCACTGTTCTCAAAACTGCCTGCTACTGGCACAAGAACAGACATATAGATCAATGGAATAGAATAGAGAACCCAGAAATCGACCCAAACCACTATGCTCAATTAATATTCGACAAAGGAGGCAAGAGCATACAATGGAGTCAAGACAGTCTCTTCCA
>NW_005357583.1:125731-151640 GCF_000412655.1 Myotis brandtii
GGGAAGGTAGGGGAGGGTGGGAGTAAGGGGGAGAGAACAACCAAAGGACTTGTATGCATGCATATAAGCCTAACCAATGGACACAGACACCAGGGGGTGAGGGTATGAGCTGGGGAGGGGGGGTTGAGGGGAGCAATGTGGGGATAAGGACACATTTGTAATACCTTAATCAATTTAAAAAAATGAAGGCTTTTAACAATAAAGAGACCTGGGTGTTTGTGTGTGTGTTTTTTTTAATGTTTTTATTGATTTTGGAGAGAGGAAAGGAGAGGGAGATAAAAAAATGAAGGCTTTTAACAATAAAGAGACCTGGGTGTTTGTGTGTGTGTTTTTTTTAATGTTTTTATTGATTTTGGAGAGAGGAAAGGAGAGGGAGAGATAGAAACATCAATGATGAGAGAGAATAATTGATCGGCTGCCTCCTGCATGCCCCCTACTGGGAATCAAGCCTGCAACCCAGCTTGTGTCCAGACTGGGAATCGAACTGTGACCTCCTGGTTCATGGGTTGATGCTCAACCACTGAGCCACTCTGGCCTGGCAGTTTTATATTTTTGCTTTCTGAAATTTGCCTCTCATAATGATGATAAGCACTCATCCAACATGGATGATATGAGAATAGCTTCTTAGTTCTTCAGCTAATCACAGCCTCTGTTATTTAAGTTTGCCTCCAGTCTTTCTCACCTGTAAAGTCCACTTTCAAAATGCTTTTGTTCCCTTAGCTCTTGATACACCTATACTGTACCTAAGTTTTAGGGTTAGAAGGAATCCCCTTCAATTTACAGATAAGAATTCTAAGACTGCCCTAACCGGTTTGGCTCAGTGGATAGAGTGTCAGCTTGCGGACTGAAAGGTCCCAGGTTCAATTCTGGTCAAGGGCATGTACCTTGGTTTTGGGCACATCCCCAGTAGGAGGTGTGCAGGAGGCAGCTAATTGATGATTCTCTCCCATCAATGTTTCTAACTCTCTATCCCTCTCCCTTCCTCTCTGTAAAAAATCAATAAAATATATTTTTTAAAAAAAAGAATTCTAAGACAGAAGTTTAATGACTTGTCAAGATTACGGCCATTTTTAGGGATTAGAATTTAAATCCAACACTCTACAGCACAGTTCTAACTTCCAAGGATTGCTTATTCCTAACAATATTTTTGTTGTAAGAGAGCATGAAGTTCTACCTTAGGAATGATGAAATTAAAACTCAGAAAGGTTGAGCCCACTGAGCCAGCTGGTGTGAGGGTTATAAGAGGCCCTAACAAATTCTTGCCTTGCTCAAACCCCCCAGTTTGGCCCCAGTTTCCAGCTGCTTATACTGTTTCTTACCAACTCATCTATCTCATTGTCCAAACCAAACCTGCTGAATTTCCACCCCAAAGGAATATATCAAGAGAGGTATTTATGACTGAAAATGAAGGGTCGAAATGGAAAAGTCCCTGGACTCGCATAGTGCTACTGCCCGGTGCTGTGATAAAGCAGGAAGTGCTTTCTTTTTTAGGTTGCCCATACAGGAGAAACAAGATTCCCTAGCCTACCTCTCACCAATCCATTTAAGTGAATGGGGAGTCCCAGAGCTTTATTCCTGCTGGGAAAATGTAGGGCAAAGTGTTTCTTTTGGAAGGAAGAAATCAATATTCCCACCTCCTTTCTTCTGGCAGCTCCACCGGGACCATTGTCACTGTGACGTGGGCTTGGGTCTTATTCTGTGTCCCCACGAATCTGCTTCCCACAGCTTGGGAATTGGTGACACCATAGCTGAAAGTTCTGACAGATCCCTTATGAAGGTACTGCCAATCTCTCCCCTTTATTTTCACACTCAAACCTACACGGTTGTGCTTCCTACTTTCATTGTCTGTTTTCTAAAAGTCAAGTTATGCGACATTAAGTCTGCAATTTTCTGAGCCCTACATGACTGAGATATAAATGCCGATCCCACCCCCAGTTTTCCAATTTAACCACAGTCCATCAAAACTTAAGGAGAAACTACCTGGGTATTCCATGAGCTCTCATCATTTCTCCCCCAATTTCTTGATCTTCATGCCAGTTCTTCACATCTGTCCTTAGAATTCGATGTCCTTTTCCCTCTTAATTTCCACTAATTCACTATTTAATTTCTTATTCTTCACCTTTTCCCCAACAATAATTCTGTGTACTTCTGCTACTTCATTTTGTTTCCTTCTTCTAGACGTTTTTCTAAGAGTTTTGCCCTTCAGATAGATATACCTATTTTACTTTTCCTGGGTTCTGCCTTCGCTGTTGACTCTTCTTCCCACAATCAACCTCTCCCCAGCTTCCCTGAGATTGCTACCCAACCACGGCAGCTTCGATCTCACCTCCGTGTCTTGCTTGCATCCAGTTTGCTCTTACTGGCCACACTGCCTTTTTGGAATCCTAGACCACCCATCATTCCAGCAATGGGAATTCCTAATGCTGAGTGTAACGCACAGTCCTTTGTTTTCACTCCTGGGTTCCCAGACATGACTAGGGGGGGAAAAACATGGAACCAAGAAAATGGACCCCAAGCAAAATTCAGGTGATGAAACTTCAATTGAACTTTAGTACTTTTTACTTGGCAATCCTTCTATGTATTCTCATTGCCTCCCACATCATTTCCCACAGCATTTACTCCAAATTTTGTCCACTACATCCACATTGGAAGACCAACCTTATCATCTCATGTCACCTCTGAAGCGTTTTGCTCAGCTATTTCTCTTCCATTTACTTGCCCTTTGCTTTAGTATCTTCAGTAAAATCTTTCTTACGCCCATGTTCTTTTTTCCCCTTTCCTTTTATTCCCAATCTATCCAGAGGGTAACCTACATTCTCTGCCACTGCAATTCATTTTCCTGCTCTGTAATAACCCAACCATTCTCTCTCCAACATGCCCAAAACCTAATCGCAAATCCATCCAATGAATATCCTTTTCTTTCTGAACCTCTTATAGTTTGAATTCCAAGATAGAATGATATTCTGATTTTGTCTTCTTCCTCCCACCAATTTTATTGATATATAATTGATATATGACATTGTATAAATTTAAGGTAAATAATATAATTTGATAAACGTATACATTGTGAAATGATTACCCCAGTTTAATTAACATTCATTACCTCACACAGATATTTGTGTGTGTGTGTTTGTGATGGGAACTTTTAAAATCTACTCTCTTAGCAACTTTTAAATATATAATACACTATTGTTGACTACAGTCACCACACTGAATATTATATCCCTGGAGCTATGCATCTTATAAGTGGAAGTTTGTACTTTTTGGACACCTTCACCCATTTTTCCCCACCCTGTATCCCCTGCTTCTGATAACCACCAATCTGTTCCCTGTTTCTGTAAGTTTTTTTTTTTTATATTTTTACATGTAAGTAAGATCCCATAGAATTTGTCTTTCTATGTCTGACTTATTTCACTTAGCATAATGCCCTCAAGTTTCATTCATGTTATTGCAAGTGATAGGATTTCCTTCTTTTTTGTATGGCTGAATAATATTCTACCATGTACGCCCCACATTTTCTTTATCCATTCATCTGTTGATGGACACTTAGGTTACCTGTCTTGGCTATTATAAATGACTAGTGGCCCGGTGCATGGATTCATGCACATTGAAAGGAAATTAGGGTCAAGTTTCTAAGCTTTCTAAATCTCCATTTTCCGGCTAATGAAAAGAAAATAGGATTCCACCAAGTCTCCTATCTACCTACTCCAGGACTTCTGTGAGGATCAAATGAGATGAGTCACGGGAAAACGCTTCACAGACATTTGGTTAAAGTGTAAAATGTTTGCCCCTGGTTATAAAGCAAGTCGTGTTCCTGGGCTGAAGAAACTGCAAGGAGGCTACTCGCCGCTAGGGAGAAGCCGGGCATTGCTATGTGACATCATTACCCGGCGCCCACAGCCAGCATTTCCAGGCTGGGCTGGGCTGTGGGCCACATTTTCTGCCATGGGGTCTCGGCAGCATTGGCTGTGATTTGGTGGGGTGTCGCTCCGGCATGGTGGGAGCCTGTGTCCCACTTGGGGGAAGCCAAGTGTTGCTTTGTAGGCGTCAGGTCCATGGGGCCGTTTCTCTGTAAATGGCCAGGCGTGTCACGGCAGCTCCTGTGTTGAGCGTCTGCCCCCTGGTGGTCAGTGCGCGTCATAGTGACTGGTCAGACGGTCAGACACTTAGCATATTAGCCTTTTATATAGAGAGACTAGAGGCCTGAATTCGTGCACAGGTAGGGTCCCTAGACCTGGCTGGCGATCAGGGCCGATCTGTGGGGCAACTGGTGGGGTGATCGGGATGGGGGGACCCCGCTTGCACCCACCTTGGCCTGGCACCGCCTGCTTGCCGATTGTCCCGCCAGTCACCCCGCTGGTTGCCCCACAGATGGCAAACTCTGGGGTGATCAGGGGCCCCCGCTTGCACCCACCTTGGCCTGGTGCTGCCTGCTCACCTGCTCCACCATCTCACCATGGTCCTGCTCTCATCAGGGCCCATCGGGGCCAGCAGCGCCTCCACTACCCCCCGCCATGTTCTGCGCCGCCCCCTGGTGGTCAGCACACGTCTAACTCCCAGTGAGTTGAACTCCCGCCCATGGGGGAAATTTGCATATTAGCCTTTTATTATATAGGATGCTGCTATGAACTAAAAATTACTAAAGTTAAGTTGAAGTTCCATCACCTGAATTTTGGCTATTATAAGCAACGTTGCAATGAACATGGGAGTGGCTTCATTTTTTTAAAAAAATATATATTTTATTGATTTTTTACAGAGAGGAAGGGAGAGGAATAAAGAGTTAGAAACATCCATGAGAGAGAAACATCGATCAGCTGCCTCCTACACACCTACCACTGGGGATGTGCCCACAACCAAGGTACATGCCCTTGATCAGAATCGAACCTGGGACCTTTCGGTCTGCAGGCCGGCACTCTATCCATTGAGCCAAACTGGATAGGGCAGGAGTGACTTCATTTCCTTCAGATCAATACTTAGAAGTCTATCTTCTTTATTGACTTAAATTCTTCCTTTTGTCTTGTAATTTTTATTTCCTTAAAGTCCTTGGTTCTTTTTTTTTCCCTTTCTCTCTCCAATTCTCCCTAGGATCTCTCTCTCATTAACCTTGGTCATCACCTGTCTGCAGATGACCAACACATCCACAGGTCCAGCTCAGGCCTCTCTTCAGCTTAAATTCTGAATTTCTATCTACTCAGCTTGCCACCTAGGAGTCAACTTCACATGTCACAAAACAGAATCAGCGACTTTGAAAATGAAGTCATTGGCCTTCACATAGGCTCCAAACTTTGGAGTAATCCTGACTCCAAGTCTCCATCTGTCTATGTATCTTCTCACCAGTGTCCATGAATTCATCCTAAAATCAATTTCTTATTTCCTGCTCCCAAGTTGAGACTCTTGTAATAGCCTCCAAATAGACATTCCTGTCTCCAGTCTCTCCCCTCATCAGTCAATTCTCCATGCTCTTTCCAGAGAGATCTTCCTTAAAGACCTGTTTGCCTATCTATAGTTCATGCAGTGCCAATTATTCTATAATTATTTAAGCCCCACTGGCTCTTCTGGGCCCAAGTAGGGCCCCTCTAGCCTAAGATCTCAACTATGTTTTATAACAGGAACAATATAGAGTCACCTGGACCTGGGGTTGAATATTGGACTGTATTTTACTAAATAAGAGACTTGAAACAACAGAAAAAAAAGTTATTTTTTTCATATTCATTTTAGTAGTGGATGCTTACATCTACTAATTTTAGAACATATGCAAACTTTTAATATCATCTACCTTTTATTATAGTTCCCAGTCTTCTCCTATATCTTTTTTTAAAAATATATTTTATTGATTTTTTACAGAGAGGAAGGGAGAGGGATAGAGAGTTAGAAACATCGATGAGAGAGAAACATCGGTCAGCTGCCTCCTGCACACTCCCTACTGGAGATGTGCCCGCAATCAAGGGACATGCCCTTGACGGAATCGAACCTGGGACCCTTGAGTCCACAGGCTGACGCTCTCTCTATTCACTGAGCCAAACCGGTTAGGGCTTCTCCTATATCTTGAGAGCAGGACTTTACACCTCTTTGTATTCTGCAGTCATTTAGTCATTGCCATATTTATTGAGCAACTACTATGTGCAGAGCATTTGGGGAGTATAAAAAATGAATCAGATATTCAATTTTGTCCTCAAAATGTGATCAGAATTATATGGATGATTCATTGATTCATTCATTCAAAAAAAGAATTCAGCCCTGGTCGGGTGGCTCGTTGGTTGGAGAGTCCTCCCATACACCAAAACATTTCAGGTTCTATTCCCCATCAGGCACAAACCTAGGTTGCAGGTTCAATCCCCAGTCAGGGCATGTATAGGAAGCAACTGATCGATGTTTTCCTCTCACATCGTTGCCTCTCTCTCTGTCTCTCTGTCTCTCTGTCTTTGTCTCTTCTCAGTTGAGGATTAAAAAAAAACCACAAAGAGTTCAGTAAGTGGCCTATTTGTGCCAGGTATTGTGCAAAGTACCGAAGATTCCACTGAGCATAAGACATGTTCCCTGCTGTTGGATGTGGGATCTATCTACTTAGGAATGCTGACAGATAAACATTTATAATCAGTTATAAGATGTGCTACGGTATGGGTAAACACCAGGAGATTGGACACACAGAGGAGAGGTATCTGATCCAGACAGGAGAGTTGGGAAATGCAAGAAGACCCGAGTGCAATCTTAAAGAATCCGCAGGAGTCCGCCAGGCAAAGGACTGGCAAGGTACAAAAGCTACCTATGTGGCAATGTATATAAATAACCACACACGAGATAGAAAGTAATAAATAAGTAGCAGAGGCTAAGAGTAAAAGGCAACCAGAGGAGATCCATTATTCGGGGGTTGGGGAGGTGAGCAGAAACTGCTTCGTGGAAGTGGTGGTATTAGAGGCAACCTGAAGGGGTCAGGGGTCAGGGGTCAGGTTCATTCAGAAGACAGGTAGTGGGGCCAGACACCTCTCTATCTTCTCAGTAGTTTATGCGATGTTCTACACACAGTGAGACCACACCTCATTTGCTGTGATGATAATGGTAATGATGATGATGATGATGGTTTTTCTCATGAAGTTGGCTTTTCTATTTTCCCAGAATGCTTACAAGGAAAGCCTTGGGATTTAACAGCCTTTTCTGGGTGGAGGGGCTGTCAATCACACTGTCTGGCTTTGAGTCCCAGCTCTGCCATTAGCGGGCTGTGTGACCTTGGGAAAATGACTCAACCTCTCTAGGGTTCAGTCCTTTCTTCCGTAAAGTGGAGAAATGATAATATTTTCCTCACAGGGTAGTGTGAGGAATGAACGAGTGACTGCAGGAATAGTGCCGGGCACATAGTAAGTGCCCAATAAATGTTGGTTATTATTATTACATGTGGTGTCTCTGAATTATCGACAGTGCAATTGGGCTTAGGGGAGATTTTAGGGGCACTCAAAAGATCATCTCCTCAATACTTCACTTATTTTCACACCAAATCTCACTCACTGGTATCTCTTCAGCTCTCCTAACGCGCTCCTTTAAGTTCTGCTATTACAAATTTATACCCTTGGATTTAAGAGGTAAATTCTCCGAGCCCTTGGGAAGGGTAACACAATAAAGGGCTAGCCCTGTTTCATTTTAATAATTTATCTGGCCAGACTTCTATCCTCCCTACGCTGCTCACTGTACTGAGGGACTCTTGTGGGGAAGAAAGAAAAGGCTAATTCTGAAGCTTGGAGAACCTTCCCAGAAACTCAAGCCTGAAGGAAATACTCAGAAAACTTTCTAGGGGTAATAGCTCCCCTGGGAATGAAGGAAGGGGTGAGTTTGAAGAGAGATGCCAAGAAGTGACGAGGGAAAGGAAAAAAGGTCATTTGTGTCAGTAAAGACAAGCTTTTACTAAGTTAACACACAGTGTTGACCTTGATTTGGGGACTCTGTCCACTGCCCCTTTTTCCACTCATGCTGTGTTTCAGAATAAATAATTGTGCTCAGGACTAGTCTTGACTTATATTAATAAAGAAAACTAACAGGTGATCAAGAAACCCCTGGTTTTAAATGTTCATAATGACATTTACTTTCTTAGTTATTATTTATCAATAAAAAATTAATAAGCACCTAATATGTGTCTAGAGCTGAATGAAGTAGAGTGAGAATTTCATTAGAAGCTGAAGGAATAGCCCTGGCCAGTGTGCTAAGGTTGGTTGGGCATCATCCCATGCACCAAGAGGTTGCTGGTTTGATTCTGGGCCGGGGCACAAGCCCATGTTGCAGGCTTGATCCACAGGAGGGGGCGTGCAGGAGGCAGCCGATTGATGATGACTGAGGTTTCTCTCCCCCTTCCTCTCTCTCTAAAATCAATAAGAACATAGTTTTTTTTTGTTTTTTTTTTTAAAAAGAGAAGCAGCTGAAGGGACATTTCTTGTCAGAAATCTTACAGTCCAGTTGAGGGGAGAAACAAGTTTAACAATAGTTAACTCCTAAACTGTATTACAGACATGATAGCATGACACAAACTACATTTCCTGGAAAAGAACAAAAGCAATTAGCTTTTTTGGAGTAGCAAGCGATAGTTTGAAGGACCAGAAGTTGAACTGGGCCTTGAAGAATAGAATTAGGATTAGGGCAGTTTCAGGAGGAGAAGATGTCCCAGGAAGAAGGGGCAAGGTGCCCAGCCAGAGAATCCTATTTAATAAGAGGCTAATATGCAAATCGACCAAACCGTGGAATGACGGGTCGCTATGATGTGCACTGACCACCAGGGGGCAGATGCTCAACACAGGAGCTGCCCGCTGGTGGTCAGTGTGCTTCCACAGGAGGAGTGCTGCTCAGCCAGAAGCCGGGCTCACGGCTGGTGAGCGCAGCAGCAGTGGCGGGGTAGTGCTAAGGATGTCCGACTGATGGCACATCCCCCAAGGGCTCCCAGACTGAGAGAGGGTGCAGACCAGGCTGTGGGACACTCCCCTCCCCAGTGCACAAATTTTGTGCACCGGGCCTCTAGTGAAAGGATAACAGCATATGTGTGGACAGAAAATAATAGTAAAGGTGATTACAAACAATCGTAATGACCGCTGCCCTTTACTGAGTCTTTATTATGTGCACGTGCCAGGCACTATTCTAAGTTCTACATTAATATTGTCTCATTTAATACACATAATAACTCACGAGGAATAAACTGTTATTGCTATTTTACAGTTGAGGGGCCAGATGTTTCTAGTGGTAAGTAATTGTGCTGAAGTCATGCAGCTCATAGGAGTTTAGATGAAAACCCGGTCAACCTGAGGGGAGGCCCTCACCACCCACAGGACCGCCTCTCAGCAGTGTGGGGTGGCACGCAGTGGGGAGCACCAGTGGTTCAAGAAGGTGGGAAATTGTTATGCAGAATAGAAACATACAGGAAGAAGTTTAAACAACAACAACAAAAGCCACAGTTTACTAAACACCACTTATGAAGCAGGCACCTTCCTTACAGTATCACCTGAATGTGACTTATAATTATACCCATTTTGCAGATGAGGAAACCAAAATGCAGAGGCTAAATGCCTTGCTAAGCCTCACAGCTGATAATAGCACAGTCCAGGTTGGAATGTGACGCTGGTGGCAATGACTGTGTTCTTGCTGCTATCCTGCCCTGTCCCTCTCCTTGACGAGGGAAAAACTAAAAATAACCCCACTGCGATTTGCATGGTAGTCACCAAAGCATTTTCATATTCTCAGTCACGTCTGATCCTTATGAAAACCATGTGACACATCCGGAAGACACCTCCATCATCATGAAGAGCCGTAGTAGCCATAATAATCATTGAAGGAACAAGATGAGCCAGCACTGATTGTGTCTCCCCGCTATGCCTGGCACTGTGCTAAGGACTGTACATGGATTTTACGGCCGGCTTATAACACCTCTGTAACATAGGCTCTATTATCATCCTTACCTCGCACATGAGGAAACTGGCTCAGAGAGGCTAGGTAACTCAATGAAGGAGGCTGGGCTCGGATAGATTAAGGAACTAATTCAAGGTCATGTGACCATGAGTGTGACTCCTGGACTAGAGCACTGACCTCTGACCCCTGATCTCACACCCATGCATGCCCTTCCCATGTTATTATTCTGACCATTAATGTGCAGCTTGAGGGAGATTTGAAGAGAGAACTACAAGCAGAAGGGAGAGCAGCTGGGAGGCAGCAGACATAAGTGTGAGATAAAGGAGACCCGGTGGGGAGGGTGGGGGATCAAAGAGGTGGCCCACCCAGGTGCTGGGTGCGGAAGGCTGCACGCTCACGGGCAGCATGTAAACAGAAGAGGAAGGAAGAATAGCCGAGGTTTGGTTTCCAGCCATAAAATTGGTGAAAGGGGGACACTGTGGTCAGAAATGGGGCTGATTTTCCCACACACCAGCCAAGAAGGAGGACCATAAAAAAGGCCAACGATGAACAGGACAGATAGGGGGTGTGGTCAGTGGGATGGTAATAACTACGCTTGGTGCCCGTTGGGGCTAGAATGATCAGGGGGATCACTTCGGAAATTATATAATTTCCCAACCCTTATACTGTACACCTGAAACAAATATAAAAATTATTTAAAAGGCCAGACAATAGCAAGTGTTGTGAGAATGGGAAGAAACGAACTTTCATACGTTGCTGGTGGAAATGTAAGATGGTGCAGCCACCTTCAAAAACAGTTCAGTCGTTTCTTAAAAAGTTGAACATAAGTTTACTCTACGACCCAGCAATTCCACTCCTAAGAGAAATAAAAACATATGTCCACACGGACTTATAGGTGGACAGTCACAGCAGCATTACTCCTAATAGCCAAAAAGTAGACACAATCCAATGTCCACCAACTGACGAATGGGTAAATAAAATGTGGGCCATCCGTCCAATGGGATATATTCAGCAATAAGAAGGGATGACGTACTGTTACACACTACCACATGGATGCACCTCAGAATTACTATGCTAAGTGAAAAAAATAAAAGCCAGCTACAAAAAAGCTATATATTGTATCATTTCATTTCCAGGAAAGTCCGGAAGAAGGAGATCTAAAGAGACAGAAAGCAGATTAGTGGAGGTGGGAACAGGAACGGACTGCCAATGAGTATTGGGGTCTTCTGGGGGTAGCAAATGTTCTACCACTGGGTGTTGATGATGTTTGCACAACACTGTGAACTTACAAAAAAAGAAATCATTGAATCGTACACAGAAAATGGGTGAATTAGTGGTATATACATTATATCTCAATAGAGCTGTTGTTTAGAAAGGTGACGCTGGTTTGTCACATTAAGTTTTAGCGTGACAATCTGACACTGGAGATGGGGGCCGGGTGCCAGGGCGGGCTGGAGGGCAGGGGTGACAGCGGAAGCAGCAGAAGTGAATGAGCTCACCAAGGGAGAGGCAGGCAAGAGAAAGGAGCGGTCAAGGTCACGCCTCTGGTGCCCCTGCATGGAGGGGCAGCAGGGTGGTGTGCCTGGGCTCAGCGCTGTGAGGTTCGCCCTGGTAACAGCAAGCCCGGCCAATATTTACTTGTGTGTTCACCAAGCGCACACCCGCTGAGAGCAGAGGTGTGTGCCCCGCAGCCGGTAACAGTGGGGGGAACCTACCTGGGGGCAGTTGCCTCTAAGGGACTAAAACACACACGGATAACGGGGAACGGATTGACTCTGTTCCCAGTATTTTGAGACGAAAGTGAGAACTGCGCAAACACTTTCACCCAAATAAGAAGTAACACCCACATCAGGTCAGCGTTGTGAGGTTCGCCCTGGTAACAGCAAGCCCGGCCAATATTTACTTGTGTGTTCACCAAGCGCACACCCGCTGAGAGCAGAGGTGTGTGCCCCGCAGCCGGTAACAGTGGGGGGAACCTACCTGGGGGCAGTTGCCTCTAAGGGACTAAAACACACACGGATAACGGGGAACGGATTGACTCTGTTCCCAGTATTTTGAGGCGAAAGTGAGAACTGCGCAAACACTTTCACCCAAATGAGAAGTAACACCCACATCAGGCCTGCAGAGTTTCCAGGCAGCGGTACTTCCCCGAGTCCCCAACCGCCAGGGATGGGTATCCTGCTGGACCCGCCTGGCATCAGGCCCTTTGACCCCAGCGTTGATTCTGAACCCAGAAGGAGCCAGCAGACTCTCAGGTACCCGCTGCAGCTCCTCCAGCCCTGCCCGCGCCCAGGCTGAGAACCCGGTGGTGGCCCCTAGCCTGGGGACTAGAGATCCCTTCCCTCCCCCAAGGCCTGCCAACGCTTTTTGTTTCTCCTTTTTTCACATTTCTGGTGAAACGCGGCACATTTAGCCTACTGCCCATGGTTGTGAAAATAAAGGGTAAAAGAAAGAATCCAGGAGCCCGAGACAGAGGCAGCGGAGGACAGAAAAGGGAGCCGGAGGGGGACCACAAGGGCTTGCAGGCCACCAGCCACCCACATCGCGTGGGGGAGGGGTGTCAGCTAAGCAGGGTCTCTCCAGCCCAAGTCCGTGATGGACTCTAAGGCCAGAATGCGGGTGAAATAAATACACAGCTTTATTCCACCCATTTCTAACCGAGGATTATCGTTTCCTTCACTTACAAGCGAAGGCAGTAGCTGACAGCAGTCCATGACTTTTCAATAGACTCCCAGATATTTTCATGTCACCTCACGGTTTGTGGCAGATGCCCCACATATCGCTTATACTCATCACCACGGCAAAATTATAGTAGCTAATAGGTCTGCCAGTGGACCTTTTAACTAATGCTCTAACGAAAGAAGTACACGCATTGCTAGATCACAAACCCGGTGCTTTTAATATTTCGATCCTATTTCATGGCAACTGTTTTTGTAACACTATTTATTTTATTTCATGGATTTAAAATTATTATTCTGTCCTTGGGCTTCACCAGGCTGCTCGAGGGGGTCCTGTCACACAAAGTGAAGGGCTGGCTGCTTGAAAAAGAACTTCCTCCGGTTCCCACCCAGCGCGGCCCAGACGGCTCCCTACAACCCTGCACCCCACCATTGGAGCACGTTTCCTTGGGGTTTTTAAGAATCTCGTTAAAATGCAAATGCCCACCAAACAGAAGAACGTCTCCGAGTGTTATTAGTAACCCCTTAAATGGGGTTGTTTAGCAGCTCGCTGAGCACAACACCCTACAATTGAATTAAACAAACATTGATTGAGCTCCCGCCACGGGTGAGGGACTAGGCTGGGGGAGAGCGAGCCAAATCCTCCCAGATCTCTCCCCTCCAGGGTGCTTGCGATCTAGTTGGAGGAATAAAAAAAAAAAAAGAAAGAAAGAAAAAAAAAGGACAGAAAAGACGGGAAGAGAAATGTGCGGGAGAAGTGCGGGAGCAAAGGCCGTGCATTCCAGGGCTGACTCCGGACTCCGTGCCAGGCCCGGAGAACACGGCCTGAGCCAAGTTCACGGCCGCGGGCTACGTTAACCGGGCAAACCGCGAAGGAAGCTACAGCCCTTGGCCCCCATTAGGCATGAAGGGCCGGGAAGCCTGCGGAGCAGACTCGGTGCCCGCGGGGGAGGGGAAGAGTCTGGAAAGGCCGGGCGGTGATGAATGTGGCGCGGAGGAAGTGACATACGAGCTGAGCCTCGTAGGGTAAGTTTTTGAAGGAGAGGGGGTGGGGGAAAAACTGGCAGAGGTGTGTGTCTGGCCGCTCGGAGCTTGCATTTCAGTGGAGCTTAGGATGGGAGGAGCCAGGCAGGAGATAAGACCAGGGCTGTACAGCGCACGGGGCTGCGCGGGGAGCGGACCTTGCATTCAAGGTTCGGGAGTTGGGCCCCTAACCCTACGGCACAATCCGGAAAGGCTGCCTGGAGGAGGAGACATTTGGGCTGGGACTGAGAGCATGAGAAACATTTCAACAGGTGGCGATGGGCGGGGAGGGGAGGGTTTTGAGGCTCTAGGAACAGCGCCGCCAAGCGCTGGAGCTGAGAGCGCGAGGCTCCGTGAGAACCTCGCTGGAGGGGGCACCTGGGGGCGCGGGACCCACGCAGGCACCTCTGGGCCAGGCACCTGTGTAGCAAGTTCCCCCCGGTGACCTGATGCACCATCAGGCTGGGACTGGCTTAGAAGAAGAGAAGGCGGAAAAGGAAGGGGGGCCCTGAGTGCCGGGTAAGAGAGAATTTGCACTTAACTCGAAAGGCAGGGGGCGCTCCTGAGAATGGCCCAGGGAGAGGCATTGCCCAAAGCCCCGCGTAAGGAAGACTTACCCAAAGGCAGACTTCACACAAAGGGAGGGGACCCAGGCAAGGACTGACAGCGGGCCAGGCAGGGGAGTAGGGAGTCAGGATTAGGTAGTGTCGGGGGGAAGGGGAGGGAGGGGACACAGTGTAAGGCCGTGGAGGAAGGATCTACAGGGCTCACTGTAGTAGGATGAGGCGCAGGTGGCGCGCCGGGATTGGGGGCAGGAATAGAGGAGGCGCTAGCCCTGCTCACCGTTTTGGTTTTGGGTTTTTTAAAAAAATATATTTTACAGAGAAGAAGGGAGAGGGACAGAGAGTTAGAAACATCGATCAGCCGCCTCCTGCACACCCTCTACTGGAGATATGCCCGCAACCAAGGTACATGCCCTTGACCAGAATCGAACCTGGGACCCTTCAGTCCGCAGGCCGACGCTCTAGCCACTGAGCCACACTGGTCAGGGCCTTGCTCACCGTTTTGTGGAGGATCCCCTAACAGGGTGGTGGAGCTTGGAATCCCAAACCCAGCAAGTCCCTTCTCTTCTCGGGACCTCCCATTTCCTCATTGGAAAAGCGGGATATCACTGAACCAAACCGGTCAGGGCCTGACCACCGTTTTGTGGAGGATCCCCTAACAAGGTGATGGAGCTCGGAATCCCAAACCCAGCAAGTCCCTCGGGACCTCCCATTTCCTCATTGGAAAAGCGGGATATACAACTTGTCACCCTCTTACGCCTGGGAATGCTGCGCAGAGCACCCCAGGTACATACACACATAAGCTGCAGGCGCTCAGCGAGAACAAAGTGTGCGAGGAACGCGAAACAGTAATAAATCCAGCCACCTCCTTTGCCTCGCTGGCAGACAAAGTGTCGGTTTCAAAAAGCAGACTTGGTTAACCGGAGACTAACTTTGAGGCGGTCTCTATAGAGTCTCCAACTCTGGGTTTTCAAGAATTCCCTCATTAGAGCATCTCAGAGTGACCCTAACATCTCCATCCACCCGGAGCCAGGACCAGGCAGTGGTCAGTCCACACGAAAATGACTTACTCATCTCCCCTCCATTCCTAGTATCCATGTGCGACTAACATCGGGTCCAAGCGACAGGCAGTCCCCAACGTCCCCCTAAACTGAGCTCTTTTCACAGCCCTGAGTTTCTGCTCTTGGCAGAATGGTGCCATATAAAATATTCAGGTCCTCGGTGGGATGTGTGCCACCTACACGGGAAAGAAGGCTGTCAGACAGAAAAACGAAGACGGAAAACAGCACTCCTAAAATGACAAAGATTGAAATCCGTGCTAAAGAAACACAGCTCTAATTATATGTTGCCTGCATAGCAAATCTCTTAACAAATCCCAGCCCCGTCTCCGCTTCCCTGAAGAGCAGACCTGATAGGTAGGAACTCCCCGCCTCTGTGGTGAAATCCAATTTTCACACCTGGTAAATGAAATAACTCCACAGCGAGCGCAGGTCGGGTTGGGGTGAGCAGATAACAGAAGGTTAGGGGCTGTGCATCATGTCACAGCTCTTCTGGGAGCCGCTCGCAGAGATTTGCTCTTTTGATGCCAGTGGATACTATTACGGCCAGAACGCCTCCTGCCTCCGAGGTGACAAATGCTACAGCCTCTGTCGCCTGAAGTGGTTATGAATGGGCACCAGAGTTCACCGTTCACATGTATGCGAGGCCTGGCCTGGCCCTATTTCTCTTGTTTGGTACTTTTAGGAGATAAGCTTACACTGCATTCCTGACACATTGGCCATGAGAAGGGGCATGCTACGGAAACTTACAATCGTAAAGGAGTAATACACTGCAGGAACGAAAACATAGGAATTCCAAAACCCAGCCAGAATCTATCTCCTGTACAGACCCAATCAGGAACAGCCAAGTGGACACCCACCGGGAAGCAACAGTGAAACACACACACACACAGTGTGCACACAAGTGCCATTAAAGGCACTGGGATGTGGGCCAGGAACACATCTCAGGATACGTAAGAATTTATTTATTTTATTTTATTTTTTTAAAATATATTTTATTGATTTTTTACAGAGAGGAAGGGAGAGAGATAGAGAGCCAGAAACATCGATGAGAGAGAAACATCGATCAGCTGCCTCCTGCACACCCCCCACTGGGGATGTGCCCGCAACCCAGGTACATGCCCTTGACCGGAATTGAACCTGGGACCTTTCAGTCCGCAGGCCGATGCTCCATCCACTGAGCCAAACCGGTTTCAGCAGGATACGTAAGAATTTAGTAAAGGTGATGTCACAGATAAATAGGGCACAAAAGGATCACTCAAGAAATAATATTGGAATAATTGTTCTACTATTTGGAAAAAATGTAAGATCCTTGTCTCACATCATATAATTAAAAATATTCCAGAGAGATTACAGAGATAAATATAAAAATGAATCAGTTAAAAAAAAAACCTCTAGAAGAAAATGTAAATGAATATTTACCTGACCTTGTGGACAGAAAAAATATTCTTAGAATAAAATCAAAGGCCGACTTCCAGGCCTGGTAGCTCAGTTGGTTAGAGCCTTGTCCCCGCCAAGGTTGTGGGTTTGATCCCCAGTCAGGACACGTACAGGAAGCAACCAATGAGTGCAGAGACAGTGGAATAACAGATCGATGTTTCTCATCTCTCTTAAAATCAATCAATAAATTTCTTTAAATCAAAGGATAAAAATAAATAATTCAAGATATGTGATTACATAAAAATGTGAAATTCTGTAAAACAAATTATAAAACTAAAAGGCCAACAATCTAATGGAAATAAAAATTTCCAACAAATAGGATCTCAGCAAATATGACTGAAAGTTCATATTCTTAGTCTATAAAGAGCTCATGCCAAGCAATAGGAAAGACATAAATACCTGAGCTGAAATTTAACACTTCCTTACACAGGGCTTTGAGTAATAGGAAAAAAAAAATCACTTGAACTTATGAAAACATTCATTCTAACTAGTAATCAAGGTAATAATAAGTAAACTACATTTTTTACAAAGCCCTAACGCATGGTAAACACTTGGTAACTATTTGTGGACTTGTTCAAATTAACAAAAAGTAAGAAAATCCCAGTGTTCAGTGTGTGGTCAAATGAACATGCCTATGCCCCTTGTAGGATTACGTACAAAGCAGGGGTCAGCAAACTGCTTCTGCGAAGGTCAGGCAGCAAATATTTGGGGTTTCGAGCCACACGGTCTCTGTTGCAGCTCCTCAGCTCTGCCCCCGCAGGGCGAGAGCAGCCACAGACAATGTGTAAGTGAATATGACTGTGTGTCAAAAATGCATTATTTATGGACACTGCCATGTGAATCCCATATAATTGTAATGTCATAAAATATTCTTCTTGATTTCTTTCCCCAACCGTGTACACATGTAAAAACCATTCTTGGCTCCTGGACTGTACAAAAACAGGCCACGGAACAGAACTGGCCACGGGTCATAATTTGCCCTGTCTCAGGGCTACATTTCTGGAAATCAATTTGGCATGATACTGTACATCAAGAGGCTTTAAAAAAAGTTAGATGCAGCTGTCAGTATTAAAATAACAGGGACAAATATTTTTTAAATTAAAAATGTAAAGTCTATACTCTTTTCCTTAATTGTCCTAGTAATCCCCTTTCTAGGAATCATTTATCAAAGGCAGTGTGGAAACTGACGCGAAAATGTATACAAAGAAGCATCTAGACATCGAGCAGAACGTGAATGGTTAAATGCACCCTGCAGCAAGCAGGGAAATGGTATGCAGTCATAAATCTTTCGCAAAATATATTTTAGTACGTGCAAACAATGCTCATGATATAAAGTTATGTGAAAAAAGCAGGATACAAAATGCGTACATCCTAATTTTGCAACACATAAATGTACCCATAATTTATATGGATAGAAACGCACATATATGTGTGTAGGGAAAAGACTGAAGGAACAGTGTCCTGGGTGTTGGGTTCACGCGTGATTCAATTTTTCTTTATTCTTTTGTTCTAATTCTCGACACGAGTAGTTATTACTTTTTGTAATTAGGAAAATATACGAATATGATGTTTAAATTAAAATAAACAGGAAAAAAATCCAGAATCTGAAGTTTCACACACAATAGTCAGAGTAGAAAACAAAGAAAAATCTTTCAAAGGCAACCTAGATGTACAATCTCGACAAAATCCACAATGGAAAACAGACCCGAGCAACTGCAAGTCGCCAGGGTCTAAGACTCATGCAAAATCACCAGAGGAGGGAAAAAAAAAAAAGTTCTGATCAAAAGCAGCTGAGACCTGGAATCTAAGGCTGACCCTGCACTGAAAACATCCAGCAAAAGACACCCGAGATGAAAGGGCTGCCCGGTCCGGTGCGCTGTGTGGCTGGGGACTCGGGGGACATTTTTCGACTCCCCTCCCAACACTCCCATCTTCCACAAACAATAAACCAGAGACAGCCCTTCTCTGGAGCAGCTGAAGCACAGAATCCTACAAGGCTTGCCTCTTCTGTTCTTATTATTGAAGAGGTATGGCTTCTCTCTTTCAGGTAATAATATAGTCATTTACACCTGATACACCTTTTGCTAGAGAAAGAGATAAGTTAGACAGGGCAGTTGAAGGAAATGGAAGGTTCCCTCAAGCCAACTTCAGCTCTTTCACAGTTTGGTCTAGAACAGCCGTGGGCAAACTACGGCCCGCAGGCCGGATCCTGGCCGTTTGAAATGAATAAAACTAAAAAAAAAAAAGACTGTACCCTTTTATGTAATGATGTTTACTTTGAATTTATATTAGTTCACACAAACACTCCATCCATGCTTTTGTTCCGGCCCTCCGGTCAAGTTTAAGAAACCATTGGTCTAGAACCTGATGTAGCTCGGCCGACTTGGCTCAGTGGCTGAGCATTGACCTAGGAACCAGAAGGTCACGGTTCGATTCGTGGGTTGCAGGCTCCATCCCCAGTGTGGGGTGTGCAGGAGGCAGCCAATCAATGATTCTCTCTCATCATTGATGTTTCTCTCTCTCTCCCTCTCCCTTCCTCTCTGAGATCAATAAAAAATAAGAAAAAAAAATTAAAAGAATAGAACTTGACGTAGACACAGTGTATGCCTATTCTGGGGGCCGTTTGTAGGCCACTGAAGATGCTACACTTTATTTTTGCTTCATTCAATTCCAATAAGAGGCCTCTAAGGAGTACTTTTGCCCACGTCACCTAAGCCATTGTCATACAAGTCAAGACATTCCAGATAAGATCTAGAGGGGCCACCTACTATGCCCAGGGTCATTAGGCAGTAATGGGGCAGAGCAAGGTTTAAATCTTCCAAGTTTGTGGCTCAGCGGCTGAAATCCTTCTAAAATCAGACTTCAGGGAGAGGCAGGGAACAGCACAAGTGTTACCAGCAAACACACCTGAGTTCAAGCTTCAAGATCATGGAATGAGTTGATTTTTTCTCAGCCTCAGTTCTCTCACCTATCAAAATGGAAATCACAGGATTGATCTCTCAGAACTTTGGGAAGTTCAGAGATAATATAAGGAAAACACCCCATGCATAGTAAGCCCTCAGTAAGCGGCTGCTCGTAGGAGAGCACAGCTACGAACCATTTTCTTTGCTCAGTCAGAACTTAGACGTTCTCTTTCAGGAAAACAAAGAGAATGACAGTCCAGTGGGGAAGCTGCTTGGGTGAGCTGTGAGGAGGGGGTCCTTCCCTTCATCTCCCAGAGAGCTTCATCCTTCGCTTTCCTGTTGAAGATACGGGAAGCGTGCCTGGGAGAACAGACGTGCAAATGGGGATACCTATGTGTGCTTTAAAAATCCAGTCTAGCCCTGGCCAGTTTGGCTCAGTGGATAGAGCATCAGCCTGCGGACTGAAGGGTCCCGGGTTCGATTCCGGTCAAGGGCATGTACCTTGGTTGCAGGCACATCCCCAGTGGGGGGTGTGCAGGAGGCAGCTGATCGATATTTCTCTCTCATCGATGTTTCTAACTCTCTATCCCTCTCCCTTCCTCTCTGTAAAAAATCAATAAAATATATATTTTTTAAAAAATCAAGTCTAAACTCTCTGTGGCCACAAAGCCCCGTGCATGGTGCTTCTCTAGAAGGAGAGCCATCAAAGCGTTCCCGTCGGGAGACAACCTCACGGAGCCCCTGAGATGAGCCGGAGGAGACTCCTCTGCCCACAAGAGGAAGGTGGTCACTCCTCCACTTCCTCTGTGGTGTGACCTAAACCACAGCTCCTCCCTGCCCGCTAGAAGCCTTTTCTTCACATGCATTTAGAAACCTGTTCGCTTTCTTCCACCTAATATGTCACTCCCCTCCCTGGCAGAGGGAAACACATCCTGTGCCTCTCTCCCTTCCAGGAAAGCGGCCCCAGCGCCCAGGAGTGGTTCTGAGCTGCTCACAAGCCGCCTATTCTACCCACCCCTGTCTGCACACAGGCCTGCTCCCAGAGGCGCCTGGGGGCTCCGGAGTTCTCCCAGGGCCCAGCCTGTGGCCGGGTGGGGGGTGGCGGGAGATGAATCCATGCACTGTGCACCACTTGGGCAAAAGAGGAAAAGCTTTCTGTCCTAAATGAATGAGATATTAGGGTTTCTAGTGGGAGACAAATGGAGGAAATCTAATGTCTTGTTTTGTTTTTGCTTTTTTTTTTTTTTTAAGAGAGAAGAACGAAGAATGAATGAAAGGAGAAATAAGTGCAATGCTCAAGCCGAAGGAAGATCAGAAAACCCTCCCAAGCGGTAGCTCAGGAAGGTGGGCGGACGGTTGTCTCCTAGCTGCCGCTGTGCTTCCTGAGTTAATATTTGCCAGACCGGGCGCTCCTGGGAGCCCCTGGGGAACCGGGCCCTCCTCAGCGTCACGTGAGTCCCGCTCAGCGCGGGGACGGACTTCAACCACATCACACACCGCGCTGGTTACTTGTAAGGAAAGGATGTGACTGAGGAGAGCCGCACAAGCCATACACACATTTACTTAAAAAGGCAGAGCCGGCAGGTGCACCTCCCTTCCTGGGGGTGCAGTGTGCTGGCCTCGGTTGCTGATGCCAAGTCCAGTGTGGATCTCAGCCCTTCAGGTGTTCCTGGGCTCTGAGGTCAGCGGGCACGCTCAGGGTTAGCTTTCCCACCGGAAAGGACAGAACAGCAATCGCCTTCTAAGAAAGAATTTATTAAGCACCATCTATGTCAAGCAGAACATCTACTCCATATTGTAGAAAAAGGAAATTCGCTGCCTTGGAGAAGTTTATAATCTTGGTAGGGAACCAATATGCCCCAAGTCAGAATCCCAGTGCTAGCATCATTTCATCCACCACCACCCTTCCCTTCCCTCTATCTTTTACTTTTAAAATATATATTTTATTGATTTCAGAGAGAAAGGGAGAGGGAGAGAGAGATAGAAACATCAATGATGAGAGGGAATCATTGATTGGTTGCCTCCTGCATGTCCCCTACTGGGGATCGAGCCCGCAAACCAGGCATGTGCCCTTGACAGGAATGGAACCTGGGACCCTTCAGTCAGCAGGCTGATGCTCAGCCGGCTACGGCTTTATCATTTAGATTAAACAACAACAACAACAATGAAATCCAGGGCAGTGGAATGACTGTCCTTGGTCACTCAGCTAGTAAATTCTCAGAGAGAGAGAACTCAAGTCTCCTAACTCCAAACCTGGGTGCCTTTCCCGTATGCTTTACTTACACTTCAAAAGGAATGCCTAGAACAAATAACCACACAAGTTAATATGATACAAACCATGTGGGCAGCATTATTGTGGAATGCAAATTAAAGGAACGCAATGTCTGAACTAAGTTAGTCCAGACAGGTTTCCCTGGGGGAGGGTCTGAAGGATGTCAGGGGGAGAGATTGTCAGAAATCCTACCGCTGTTTTCTGAATGCCTAGTATGTACAGAGTATGTATTGGCATAGAGAGGGGGAAGCCCAATAAGACTAATGGTCCCTGCCCTAAAAGACAGCAGTATGAACGGAATTTCTTAACGGTGAAAGGAGAATAACTGAAGTAAGCCACACAGTTATTAGCCAGCAGGGGGAGAAAGGCAGGTTCTTGGAAATACTGTCATGGCAAAGAAAAGCTGGCCAGGAGCCATGAGGAGATAGACCTTGAGAGGGAGAACTCAAATTGTATTAAGGTTTCACAGAGGGGGAACATTTTCTAAATTTAAGCTGGGTAAAAGGAAAACAATCAATTAACTTACATTTCAAAAATATTTGGAGTTTGTCCTTATGGACATAATGTTTTGATTCATCATATAGATTGTGGCCAGATTCATTCAAGAGCTTGATATCATGAAGACATTAAAAACAAGAAACACACACACACACACACACACACACACACACACACACACACACACACACAAGACAACTGGTGGGAAATCTTTGGAAGCACTGCTCCAAAGCTCGTACTGGTAAAATGCCAAAGACAAGAGGGGTCTTAGAGATCAACTGGTCCAACATCTCATTACAGATGGAAAGGTCAAGGTCCGGAGATACAAAGCTAAGCTTACCTTTCCACTGAGGGGGAAAAGGGTTGAAGCCCAAACTAAAGGCACTTTGTTCCAGCTCTAGAGCTTATATGTCCTAAGCCAAACGCTGGGACACAAAACACAAGTGCATTTACAGATGTAATGGAACAGAATATCCTACATAATAAAAGCTTAATATGCCAATTGTCCGGTTGTCAGGTCGGCTGTTCAACCAATCAAAATGTAATATGCTAATGATATGCTAAGGCCGCTCAACCACTCGCTAGAATGTTCACCGACCACCAGGGAGCAGATGCTCCTACTGGTAGGTTAAGTTGCTGCTGGGGTCCGGCCAATTGGGACTGAACCAGATGGGCCAGACACGCCTTTGAGCCCCCCCGCCCCCCCCAGCAGTCCCTCCCCTGCCTGATCGTGCACCGGTGGGGTCCCTCGGCCTGGCCTGTGCCATCTCACAATCTGGGACCCTTCAGGGGATGTTGTAGAGCCAGTTTTGGCCCAATCCCGAAGGCCAGGCCAAGGGACCCCACTGGTGCACAAATTCGTGCACCGGGCCTCTAGTTTAAAATAAAGACAAAAGGTTACTGTGGTTCTAGACAATGCTTCCAGAACATTTCCCTGCATTTGTCCTTTGTTTGCCAAAGGCACATTTCAGGAGAGAATAGGGTAATGAGAATTTCCACAGTCATAAAAGAAGCATCAGAGCCTATTTCCATCCAAGGTGAGCCCTTGGTTAAAAAAAAAAAAGCCACAGGGACTCTAGGCAAGTCTTTGATAAACAAAATGAGATGATAAATAACTCAAGACTATCAGTTCCCAGGGCACCAGGTTTTCTACAGAGCCTACCATGTGCAGCTCAGTGAATTCTAAATATAAACAGTAGTAAGCTCAGGATGACCTTGGCTAGTGCACTCCTTGGCGATCGTAAGATACTCATGCTGCAACCGTTTTAACCCGGTTTGTTTGCTGCTTATATAAATGCAAATCCATTTACTTTAATATCATGGTTAGCTCATTTCTGGTTATTCCAAAGCAAAAAAAAAAAAAAATCCCAAATGTTAGTAGAACAACAGCAGAAAGCTTTGTGGACTTTCTTGCACTAAAATAGTCACCCAAGATATGCATCACGCCCTGTCCACACAAATAATGTAACGATGAAATCGTTTCTATAAATAGGCTTTTCTTTCTTGATGGTACTGGGTTTGCATGAATTCATCCTCACTTTCTTGCCTAACCCTCTGGTGACAGAGACCAGCAGTGAGCCGCGCTGTTCACAGTGACGGGAGCCCATCACCTCTGCCTCATTCTGCTGGTGCTAAATAAAGAGCCGGATAGAAACGTCAGCCCAAGAGTTAGAACAGAGAAACTCGGGAAGACTCAGGCCTCACACCTGATCATGTCATTGTTTTTGTAAATCAAGCAGCATGTCTCACTCATTAGTACCATATTTCAAATTTTCAATCTATCATCACAAGGTTGAGTAATAGTTTTGTAGGAAAGTAGACTTACAGGATTTTGCACATTTGATTTCTACCTATTGAATTTTTCATTCTCACTTCCTATCTTTGCCTAGACTAGGAAGTGAGCTAATTCACTTTTATGACTCAGTGTGTACTATGGTGTTGTATCAAGAAATAATACCTTTTAGCCTGGCTGGCGTGGCTCAGTGGTTGAGCAACGACCTATGAACCAGGAGGTCATGGTTCGATTCCCAGTCAGGGCACATGCCAGGTTGCAGGCTTGATCCCCAGTGTGGGGCGTGCAGGAAGCAGCCTATCAATGATTCTCTCTCATTATTGATGTTTCTATCTCTCCCTCTTCCTTCCTCTCTGAAATCAATAAAAAGATATTTTTAAAAAAGAAATAATACCTTTAAAAATGTATATATTTGCATGTGTACAGAATATCTCTAGGAAGATAGGTGAAAATTGGTTTATCTCAGAAGTGACTGAGGGATGGGGTAAGGTGGAAGGGGACCTTTTCATGTATACCTGTTTGTGAATTTTATACTTTAAGTTTAAAATTTGTCTTAATGAGTAAACAAATATCCTTATTGAGCTTCTTAGTCCCTAAATATGTTACAGCAGTGACCAAGATTAAGTAGCAGTTGATTTCTAACATTTCACAGGCATTGGATCCATTCTGATCTAGCCTGCCTCTTATTCCTCCACAATGTGTTTATGTGCAACATTGTCTTTTAAATATCCAGCAAAGTTAATTTGGAAAGAAATTCCCGAGAATTTTATGTCACTGTCTAAAATAAGTGGATGTTCTAGGGTGTGCCCAAACCATACCTGGGAACCACTGAAGTGCAGATTCGGAGAGTGCTAGTTACATTGCAAAAATTTGCAGAATCTAATCTATCTATAATAATAAAAGCATAATATGCTAATTAGACCGGAAGTCCTTCGGGACGACCTTCTGGACAAAGCCTGGGCTGCGAGGGAAATCCGGGTCCAGGGTATTGGAGGGAAGCCAGTGCTGGCAGTCAGGGGAAGGAAGGCCTACTCTTGCACGAATTTTGTGCATCAGGCCTCTAGTCCTAAATTATAACATAAGGCTGCAGCATTAAATAGATAAATATGATGAATAAGGGGTCTATTAAAAATTACAATACAGCATTTTGAAGTGAGAGAAAAGAAAATCGATTCCCCTATCCCTTCCCCAGATCCTTGGACTTGTACTACCTACGGAAAGGAAGCAGCACTGGAGAACGCGGAGACCACAGAGCCTCACAAAGCTGACTTTCGGTCTCAAGCCGGGTGACTTCTGACAATTCATGAAGCTCCTATTTGTTAAACACTTGCCACACGGCTGGCACGTTGCTAGGTGCTGGGCACTGGGCACAGAGCAGTGAAGGAGGCACAGATGAGTTCCTCTTTTGGTGGGGAAGATGGACAACAGAATTATAATTAAGTGCGTGAGGGCAAAGGACAAGCAGCGGTACCGGGAGCTCACCTGGCCGAGGGGTCGGAGGTGGCTCTCTGGAGGAGATGTTTGCGAGGAGAGCTGAAGGGGTGATCTAGGGTTAGCCTGCTGGAGCCCCTCCCACATCTCCAGGTTCTTGCCTGTAAAGCAGGGGTTATAACAGTGATCTCGGAGGTTTTCTCCGAAGCTTTGTGCGTTTTTATATTGAAAGCATTTAGCACAGCATCTGGCACATAGTAAGTGCTCAATAAATGACAGCTATTATTATTTGTTCTTTTTGTACAGCCTCCTCTGGGTTATATGTGAGGCAGCCCTCAAAGGTATATCACTTACAAATGACCCTTCAGCCAAATA
>NW_005357583.1:152045-153534 GCF_000412655.1 Myotis brandtii
GGCACAGAGCAGTGAAGGAGGCACAGAGCAGTGAAGGAGGCACAGATGAGTTCCTCTTTTGGTGGGGAAGATGGACAACAGAATTATAATTAAGTGCGTGAGGGCAAAGGACAAGCAGCGGTACCGGGAGCTCACCTGGCCGAGGGGTCGGAGGTGGCTCTCTGGAGGAGATGTTTGCGAGGAGAGCTGAAGGGGTGATCTAGGGTTAGCCTGCTGGAGCCCCTCCCGCATCTCCAGGTTCTTGCCTGTAAAGCATGGGTTATAACAGTGATCTTGGAGGTTTTCTCCGAAGCTTTGGTGCATTTTTATATTGAAAGCATTTAGCACAGCATCTGGCACATAGTAAGTGCTCAATAAATGACAGCTATTATTATTTGTTCTTTTTGTACAGCCTCCTCTGGGTTATATGTGAGGCAGCCCTCAAAAGTATATCACTTACAAATGACCCTTCAGCCAAATATTTATGTTAAAGTTTTCATTATCCTGCACATGCCACACGGGGGTGGAAGGGATGCGTAGACCTGGTACTCATCCTTAGCAGGGATGCCCTCGTTCAGGGCTGCACGGTCTCCGTGACCATAGAGGCAGGTCCCAAATGTTTGTGTCACAGGGTTCACATGTTCCATGAGTCGGATCTGAAGTCCTGGCCCCCCGCAAAGGCTGATGGGTCTCCCTGTTTAATCAGACATAAAACAAATCACGTGCCGCAGCAGAGGCGTACAAACACGCTTTAATTACAATATTGTAACACCAATTAGAGATCTATCTAATCGAGGACTCGGCACTTCCTGCTTGGATATTACTCCCATGTTGGGATAATTACTGCTAATTAAGCTTGGAACTAATTAGGCTAAATGATCTCATTTATACCAACAAAGATGACTTCCAGGAGTTCGCGAGAAAAACCAGGGTGGTTTTATCGCTCCTGAACTCTTTGGCATTTCACGCCGGAAATAAAACACCAGCCCCTGCCAGCAAGGTGCACAGATAGTTTGTTCTTCTGCAATTCCGGTCCCGGATGGCGTCGGCTCTTCATTTATCCACAGATTCTCCCGCACAGTGAACAAGTAGTATAAAAACTGCCCGCTCGAATCGTACTGTGTCCTTCCACGAACGACACTCAGTCTCACGAACGGGCAGCCGCTGGGAGCAGCGACAGTGGTGAAGGGGTGGCCCACCCACAGCCGTGTGCCGGGACCCCTTCCCTTGCACTTAACATTAACCTCCCTCAATGTTCTCACCACAGTCTTCGCGGCATGGAGTGAGGGATGGGTTTGGGGTCAGACAGCTCTGGTTTGGGGTAAGTTATTTATTCTACCTAACCCTCCTTTCCTCATCGCTAGCTCAGGAATGAGAATACCATGGCGTGTTTCTGCGAGGACTGATGAGTGAACACGTATGGAAGGCAGGGTAGTACCTGGTACCTAGTAGCCCTCAGTAAGGAACAGATCCCCACTTCTTTTTTTTTTTAAATATATTTTATTGATTT
>NW_005357584.1:0-936 GCF_000412655.1 Myotis brandtii
TCCACCCACTGCCACTCCTCACCTGTCACCCCCTGAGAACCACCTTATGTTATCGTATCTGAAATGCGAGCAAGATCCCAAATGCCCCCCTGTCAATAGCTCCCTTGCCCTACCTTTCTTCCTCTAAAAACCTTGCATTTTAAAAATATGTATTTGATTGATTTCGGAGAGGAAAATAGAGATAGAAACATCAATGAAGATCGAGAATCATTGATTGGCTGCCTCCTGCACATTCCAAACTGGGGATCAAAATCTTCCCTGGACCCTCCCCAATCCCTCCCGCGGCCAGTAGACCCCCAGTGGTGGCACAGCACTGGGGGAAGGAGAGGAGGGAGGCAGGGAACCATGGAGTGGCAGGGCACCGAGGGCAGTGTAGGCGTCTGGTGTCTGTTCTTTCAGCACCCGCCCTGCCACTGTCACCTCCTCTCCCAACCCCACTGGGGCCTTCGGGCCCTAATCAGACTGGCCCTGATCAGCCCTGATCGCTTGCCAGGCCTAGGGACTCCACTTGTGCATGAATTTCATGCACCAGGCCTCTAGTATGCATATAATTTCTTTGATTAATATCTTCCCGCCCCTTTCCTTGGAGGTTCCACAGTCTGTTCCATGATTCTATGTCTCTGAATCTATTTTGTTTATCAGTTTATTTTGTTCATTAAGTTCCACATATGAGTGAGATCGTGTGATATTTGTCTTTCTCTGGTTGGCTTATTTCACTTAGCATAATACTCTCCAACTCCCTCCATGCTGTCTCAAAGGGTAAAATATCCTTCTTTTCTACAGCTGCATATTATTACCAAGCTTTGAATCTACCTTACTCATAATAAAGACCTTCATTGATTTGAGTTTTTAAGTCCCTGAAACTACACAGGCCCTTCTTTGTCGCTTCATGACAGTGAAACTGATACAACTGGTCTCACTTAGAAAATAAAACAT
>NW_005357585.1:0-736 GCF_000412655.1 Myotis brandtii
GAGGGCTGCCGGGCTGCCAGAGTGATGTCTGACTGCCGCTTCGGTCCAATCCCTAAGAGAGCGGGCCTAAGCCAGCAGGTGGACATCCTCCAAGGGGTCCCAGACTGCAAGAGGGCATAGGCCAGGCTGAGGGACCCCCCTCTACCCCCTGAGTGCCCAAAGTTTTGTGCACCCGGCCTCTAGTGTTAAATAAATGTAATCACATAGTATATGACCATTTGAGACTGACTGAGAACATACTTTTAAAATATACTTACCTATGGACTTTTTAGATAGAAGTTTTTTTTTAGGTTATCAATGAGTGAAATGATTAGAAGTCCTTTATGTTGTTTTTGTTTTATTTTTGCTGAATTTATTGGGGTGGCATTGGTTAATGAAATTATACAGGTTTCAGGTACACAATTATATAATACATCATCTGTATATTGTATTGTGTGTTCACCACCCCAAGTCAAGTCTCCTTCCATCATCATTTATTCCCCCTTTACCTTCCACCTCCCCCCTCCTTCTGGCAATCACCATACTGTTGTC
Organism: Myotis brandtii; assembly: GCF_000412655.1. Lineage (NCBI taxonomy): Eukaryota > Metazoa > Chordata > Mammalia > Chiroptera > Vespertilionidae > Myotis > Myotis brandtii. Next base: position 532 of record NW_005357585.1, read on the forward strand.
TGTGTCCATGAGTCTCTCTTTTTTAGTACATTGGTTTGATTTACTCTTAGGCCTTCACGTTTCCCTTTAAGTTAGGCAATAATTTATTTATTCTTTCATCCACAAATTTACCCAGTGACTGTTACATCCCAGATAGCGTTTTAAGCACTGAACAAAATAGATTTTTAAAAAATACATTTTATTGATTTTTTTAAAGAGAGGAAGG
>NW_005357586.1:0-1115 GCF_000412655.1 Myotis brandtii
TGCTCCAGGCTCACTTTACTCTAATGTCTAGGAGATCTGCCACCAGAACTATGATTCACAGCATTCCTGGTGCTCACTGTGATCTTGGTTTTCCCTTCCTGCTCTGTCTCTGTCCCATGGCCTCCCACTTTGCCAATTCCTCCAAGTTTCCATCTCCCCCTCTCTGCTTTCCGTCTGGCAGCTTGGGGAGCCAAGTTCCCCAAGCCGCTCCACTCTCTGCCAGCTCTCCTGCTCTGCTCTCCGCCCAGTGCCTGTGTATGCAAATCAATCCACCATATTTGTTGGGTTAATTTGCATACTCACTCCTGATTGGCTGGTAAGCATAGCGGAGGGATGGCCAATTTGCATGTTTCTCTTATATTATATAGGACTAGAGGCCCAGTACACAAAAATCTGTGCACTCGGGGGAGTCCCTCAGCCTGGCCTGTGCCCTCTCACAGTCTGGGACCTCTCGGGGGATGTCCACCCGCTGGCTTAGGCCCACCCCCTGGGGGATCAGGCCTAAGCTGGCAGTCAGACATCCCTCTGGAAGTCGGGGAACCCTCGGGGGATGTCCACTTGCCAGCGGGGAGCAGGCCTAAGCTGCAGTCGGACATCCTTAGCGCTGCTGAGGAGGCAGGAGAGGCTTCCGCCACCACCGCTGTGCTGGCAGCTGAAAGCCTGGCTTGTGGCTGAGCAAAGCTTCCCTGTGGGAGTGCACTGACCACCAGGGGACAGTAACTGCATTGAACGTTGCCCCCTGGTGGTCAGTGTGTGTCATAGTGAACAGTCATTCTGCTGTTAGGGTCAATTTGCATATTACCCTTTTATTATATAGGATAGAGGCCTGGTGCACCAGTGGGGGCCAGCTGGTTTGCCCTGAAGGGTGTCCCGGATCAGGGTGGGGGTCCCACTGGGGTGCCTGGCCAGCCTGGGTGAGGGGCTGATGGCTGTTTGCAGGCTGGGAAAGCCCCCCAGCATAGACCCTCACCCCATAGGGGTGTGGCCAGCCTGGGTAAGGGACTGATGGCCATTTTCAGGCTGGCCATGCCCGTTGGCAACCCAAGCTCCCAGTCTCTCCTTTTTTCTTTTTTTTGGGTGGGCGGGCTGGAAGCAGGTATCTGGGATTTATTTAT
>NW_005357587.1:0-807 GCF_000412655.1 Myotis brandtii
ATGTTGGCTGTTGATGCTGAAATTTCTGAACTTTAGATGCAGTCTAAACCTGTGACAACCTCGGAAGAAATAGCTCAAGTTGCTACAATTCCTGCAAATGGAGACAAAGAAATTGGCAACATAATTTCCGAGACAATGGAAAAGGTTAAAAAGAAAGGCGTCATCACAGTAAGGATGAAAAACACTGAATGGTGAATTAGAAGTTATTGAAGGCATGAAGTTTGATCTACGTTATATTTCTCCATACTTTATTAATACAGAAAAAGGTCAGAAATGTGAATTCCAAGATGTATACAATCTATTGAGTGGAAAAATTTCTAGTATTCAGTTCATCATACCTGCTCTTGAAATTGCCAATGCTCACCGTAAGCCCCTGGTCATAATTGCTGAAGATGTTGATGCAGATGCTCTCAGTACACTTATTTTGAATGAGCTAAAAGCTGGCCTTCAGTTTGTAGCAGTCGGAGCTCCAGGTTTTGGTGACAATAGAAAGAACCAACTTAAAGACATGGCTATTGCTACTGGTAGTGCAGTGTTTAGAGAAGAAGGATTGACTCTGAAGCTAGAAGATGTTCAGCCTCACGACTTAGGAAAAGTTGGAGAGGTCATTATGACCAAAGATGATCATGCTCTTGAAAGGAAAAGGTGACAAGGCTCAAATTGAAAACCATATTCAAGAAATCATCAATCAGTTAGATATCACAACTAGTGAATATGAAAAGGAAAAACTAAATGAACGCCTGGCCAAAGTCTCACATGGAGTAGATGTGCTGAAGGTTGGTGGGACAAATGATGTTGAAGTGAATG
>NW_005357588.1:0-1027 GCF_000412655.1 Myotis brandtii
AAAGTTCTTAACCAAAATCAATTCCCAAAAACAAGTAGTTTTACTTCTAAAATATTTGTAAGGAGACAAGATGGCAGTGGAATAGGCATACGCAATCCAAGGCTTGTCCCGGAGCAAATAGAATGAGCAGCTGAAACAAATAACATCTACCCCGAATTGGAGAAGGAGACTCAGCTGGTGAGACAGTTTGCAGCCGGGAAGGGGAGAGTTCCCCTGGAAAGGTAAAAACCAGGGATCTGGGCAGGAAAGTTTGCCAGATCTCTGAGCCCAGAGGGTCGGAGAGAAACCGTGCGGTGGCAACCAGCAGCGTCACTTAGGACAGGCACAGCCTCTGACGGGGGAAAGGAAATCCGCAGGACTGTTGGTGCCGGGGGATTTGAGATCTGGGTTCCATAATTACAGAGGACTGGACCCAAAGGTGGCAGCCTGAAGCCCTGACCAGACCACGCAGTGCCAGAAAGAGAGGAGCTCACAGAGACTCAGTCTTCCCCGTTTCTGAGGCTGGCTTTTGTTTGTTTGTTTTCACTGAACCCTGTTCCTAGGACATTTCGGATACAGACACTCACCCATGCTGAGGAGAAGAAGGTGCAGACGAGTGGAATCTGGGAGAGGCTGGGGAGAGAAGGGGGTTCAGGAGAGGTGGCAGCAAGTTGAGTGCTGAGTCACGCCTGACCCCAGGACCTGGGCAGCCATTTTCTCCTGAAGCTATAACCCCTCCCTCCAGGCCCCAGGCAAGGAATACAGCCACACCCAGATTCCACCCTAAATGGGATGAAGGATTAAACAAATCTGATTTGTCCCTGGGAGTTAATAGGGTCTGGTCTATAGAGAGGCATTCAGTCACAGCAACAACAAAAAACAAACAAACAAATCATAGACATTCCAGAAAACTGGGATCTTAAGCCAGCCAAAGGAATGACATTTTAATTTCTCATTTTTATTTTTTTACTATATTTTTTAGCTCTTTTTTCTTTTTCTTTTTCTTTTTTCTTTTGCTTTTTTCTTTGTTTTCCTTTATTTGTTTGTT
>NW_005357589.1:0-551 GCF_000412655.1 Myotis brandtii
CAAACTTGGAGCCTCGTTGCATCTTCTTGTGCAATAAAATTGATGTAAATAGTTGCATCTTCTTGTGCATGGTTTTCATAAGATTCTCAAAGAGGTTAAGCATTTTTTTTCAAACCACAAAGCTGAATTATTAGGTATCAAAGTCATGTTCAGCTAGTCCTGAACTGAACTGAACTGAATCATCGTTGGATTTGACGGCTTGATTTTACCACTTATCAAAAAATATGTAGCATTGATGTTTGTTGGCTCTGCACTGCTCTCACCTAAGAAACAAAAACTTCTGTAAAAATCTCTTTGAATTATGATTTCTCTCTTAGTTAGAACATACAAATGATTCTGACCCAAAGCAGTCATCATTCTGCCAGAGCCAGCCCTTGGGAGGCTCAGGAGGGCATTGGCCCCCAAAGGACAGGGAAAGCAAATGTCACATTGAGGCTGAACTGCCCCGCAGGCAGGCAGGTTGCTGAAGGGGGTTGCTGAGAACAGGCTCAGTGGCGGAGAGCCTCACACAGGAAAAGCTGGGGTCCCCGGCAGCAGGCAGGGGGGCAGCC
>NW_005357589.1:19287-20019 GCF_000412655.1 Myotis brandtii
AAAAAAAGCTTTTGTGTACTATTGGTGGGAATATAAATTTGTGTGGCCAATAGGGAAACAGTATGGCATTTATTAAAAAACTAGAAGCCCCATGCACAAAATTAGTGCAAGTGTAGGCTTTCCTTCCTCTGGCTGCTGGCACCGGTTTCCCTCTGGCACCCGGGACCCGGGCCTCCCTCTGGCTGCAGGCAGGCACCCGAGACCTGGGCTTCCCTTGCAGTCCCGGCTTCGTCCAGACGGTCGTTTGGAAGGATGTCCGGTCTCATTAGCATATTATGCTTTTATTATTATAGACTTAAAATAGAACTACATGAGCCAACGATTTTACTTCTGAGTATTCATCTGAAGAAAATGAATACACTACTTTGCAAAGATATATGCACCTCTATGTTCATTGCAGCATTATTTATTCACTAGAGGTCCGGTGCACAGATTCGTGTACCCGTGGGGTCCCTCAGCCTGGCCTGCGCCCTCTCGCAATCTGGGACCCCTCGGGGGATGTCAGGCTGAAACCAGCAGTCTGACATCCCGGGAGGGATGTAATAGCGCTGCTCCTACTCACCCTGGCCCCACTGAGCCTGCTGCCAGCCCTGCTGCACCTGCTGCCGCGGCCCCTCTGTAGCACTGCTGTGGAGGTGGGAGAGGCTCATGCCTCTGTAGCTGCACTCGCTAGCTGTGAGCCTGGCATCTGGTGCCCATGAGTCAGCTGAGTGGCGCTCCTGCTGTGGGAGT
>NW_005357590.1:0-255 GCF_000412655.1 Myotis brandtii
AGATACTGAAAGCCTATTAGAAGAAATCATGACAGAAGACTTCCCCTACCTGATGAAAGAAATAGACTTAAAAGTCCAGGAAGCGAAGATAACCCCAAATAAGAGGAATCCAAAGAGGACCACACCAAGACACATCATAATTAAAATGCCAAGGGCAAAAGAAAAAGAGAGAATCTTAAAAGCAGCAAGAGAAAAACAGTTAGTTACCTACAAGGGAGTACCCATACGACTGTCAGCTGATTTCTCAACAGAAAC
>NW_005357590.1:626-2456 GCF_000412655.1 Myotis brandtii
GGCATGGGGTGGGGTGGGGTGGGGTGGGGTGGGAGCCAGGTGGAGGGGAGCTATGGGGGAAAAAAGAGGAACATCTGTAATAATCTGAATAAAGATTTATTTTAAAAAATAGTGCTGCCATTAAATTCATAGGTTGACGCTCAACCACTGAGCCACACCAGCCAGGCTAAATTCTTACTTTAAATCCTGCTTGCCTAGGCTGTTCACAGTCCTTCCCTATTTCCACTCCTTGGGTAGCAAACCACAAAGTTTCTTAATGGCCAACTTTTAATTAGCTCTCCCACTCTTTTTTAAAAATATATATATTTTTAAATATGTTTTAATTGATTTCAGAGAGAGGAGGGAGAAAGAGACAGAAACATCAACGATGAGAGAATCATCGATTGGCTGCCTCCCGCACTCCCCACACTGGGATTGAGCCCGAAACCCGGGTATGTGCCCTGACCAAGAATTGAACCATGTCCTCCTGGTTTGTAGGTCAATGCTCACCTGCCAGGCTCTCCCACTTTTTCCCAATAATCTAACCTACACTGTCAGAGAAAAATCTTTCCTTTCATTGTTCTGACTCTAGTCCAGTACTGCCCAAACTATCTGTGGTAGAGGGCTGATTTTCTTTAAATGTCCAATCTGTTGTGGACTGGAAACTTTAAAAAAATATATGTTTTATTGATTTTTTACAGAGAGGAAGGGAGAGGAATAGAGTTAGAAACATGGATCAGTTGCCTCCTACACACCCCCTACTGGGCATGTGCCCGCAACCAAGGTACATGCCCTTGACCAGAATTGAACCTGGGACCCTTCAGTCCATAGGCCATCGTTATATCCACTGAGCCAAACCAGTTAGGGCTGGAAACTTTTGTAAAATACAATAAACATGATTACTAGAAAAGTGAATTAGAAAATCTAAAGTAAAACACTCCTATGTGTCTCCTCTACTCTCATTCCTTTACTTCACTTCTGACACTTCTGGTCACCAAGTGTGTGTAGGTTTTCTACTCACCACGCAATTCTCTGACACCAGTTGTATGGCCTACAATTCAACTTCATTCTGATGCCATTTGCCTGGAGACAGTGTCAGGTCCCACAGGTTGAGCGCTCTGTTCTACAAGACTGTCCCACCCCCACATTAGATGCAAGTCCAGGTTACCTGTGCTTCTGACCCATTGGCTATAAAATCAGTTTCCCACCACCCCCTCCTAGGCCTTGTTTAATTTGCTAGAGCAACTCATAGACCTCAGCTTGAGGCCGGTTAGTAAGAAACTAGGAAAATTCCCTGCCAAGTGGAATGAAGAAACTGAGACAAATGGTTAAACAAAATGCTGGAGTGGCTGAGCAATTCACAGCCAGCTGATAAACCACAAGACTCTATCCTCCCTAACCAAAGATGCCTAAGAGCAGGTGGTTTAAATCACCTTAGTCAGGGAGTTAGATAACAACAAAAAACAATTAGAGCCAGACTAATCCAAGACAAAGGTGAAACTAACCAGAAAATGACCCCAGACCACATTATATACTCATTTTAATACATCAGCATACCATATGATACACCTGGAAATCTAATGAATGTTCTGTTGAGATCCTCCCCTGGGACGGCCCCTAAAATTCCCACCTATAGAAAATAGATAAAACCGCCCTAGCCGGTTTGGCTCAGTGGATAGAGCGTCGGCCTGTAGACTAAAAGGTCCCAGGTTCGGCTCCGGCCACGGGCACATACCTGGGTTGTGGGCTCATCTCTCTCATCATTGATGTTTCCATCTCTCTAGCTCTCTCCCTTCCTCTCTGAAATCAATAAAGATATATTAAAAAAAAAAAAAAAAAGCCAAGAGCTCT
>NW_005357590.1:2728-7188 GCF_000412655.1 Myotis brandtii
TTTTTTACAGAGAGGAAGGGAGAGGGATAGAGAGTTAGAAACATCGATGAGAGAGAAACATCGATCAGCTGCCTCCTGCACACCTCCCACTGGGGATGTGCCCGCAACCAAGGTACATGCCCTTGACCAGAATCGAACCTGGGACCCTTGAGTCCGCAGGCCGACGCTCTGTCCACTGAGCCAAACCAGTCAGGGCACTGTCCCAAGCTTTAATAAACGTACTCTCATTTTCATCTGGACTTATGTCTTAAAATTTTTCCTGCTTGAGTCAAGAACCTAACGATTGCCTGACATTCTGAAAGGTCCCGGAGTGTGCCGGGGCTGGGCTAGCCCAGGTGTGGAAGCAGTCCAGTAACAATTTACTTACTAGATTACCAGATTATTGAAAAGGATATGATTCTGTTAACAGGCAGGTGGAAGACATACATAAGGCAAGGTATGTGGGAGGGGGGGCTGAGCTCCCATGCCCTCTTTAGTGTGCCACCCTCCCAGCACGTAGATGAGCTCACTAACCATTTGAATCCCCAACCTTTTGGGTTTTTTTGAGGCTTCATTAAATAGGCATGATTAATTGCATCATTGACCATTGGTGACTCTAGCCCTTCTCTCCTCCCCAGACGTCTGGGGTGGTGGGCTAAAAGTTCCAACCCTCCAGTCCTGTGTTTTTTCCCCTCCTCAACCAGCTCCTTCCTATCACATGTAGCTTTCAAAAAGTCACTCCATTAACATAAATGTAGGTGTGGTTGAAAAGGACTCATCATGCATTAAAAAACCACACACACTGCCCTGGTGGGTTGGGCTCAGTGGATAGATCATCGGCCTGTGGACCAAAGGGTCCTGGGTTTGATTCTAGTCAAGGGCACGTACCTTGGTTGCAGGCTTCTCCCCAGCCCAGGCCCTGGTTGGGGTGCGTGCAGGAGGCAACCAATCGATTTGTTTCTCTCTGTCAGGGAGCACTAGCTCCTGAGTCCACAGATACTCCTGAACCCTGCTCGCTGCACTAATTGTGAGAGTACTGACTCCATCCTGCTCCATTACGCTAACTGTTGGGTCCGAGTCCCTCTGCCAGGTACTTGACCTCCTTGGATGCTGGGCATTAGAAAACAGAGAAGACATGAGAAGTTGCAGGTATATAAGAGAGTCTCTATTGTAGCCCAAATAGCCATTGCTACAAAGGAGCCTTTAGGCAAAGCAGTTCAGCAAAGTAGTCCTTGCTAATACAGTAGCAAACACAGGAGCCATCCTAGCAAAAACAGCCAGCACCAGCTGGTCAGTAATACATTCTCCCCACAATGCAGCCCCCAACATAGGAGCTATACAGGAACCATTACTAAGTAGCCTGACCAAGCAGCCTCGCATGTATATACAAGCTCAAACATGCTCAAACAAAAGAGGCTTTGTGCCAAATACAGAAAGGCATGCTTAAGCCTTTCAGGTTTGTATAGCTTGCTGTGTCCTTGCTTTTGCACCCGAGTATAGCAAATTAGCCTCAAACACTCTGATTAGGATTCCCACACTCAGAGTGGCCTTGAACATCCGGCGTACTCTGGATAGGGCCCCCAGACTCTCACATCGATATTTCTTTCTGTCTTTCCCTCTCTCATCCACTCTCTCTAAAATCAATGGAGCCCTAGCCCGTTTGGCTCAGTGGATAGAGTGTCAGCCTGCAGACTGAAGGGTCCTGGGTTTGATTCCGGTCAAAGCACATGCTGGAGTTGCAGACTCGATCCCAAGTAGGGGGCGTGCAGGAGGCAACCATTCAGGGATTCTTTTTAATCATTGATGTTTCTGTCTCTCCCTCTCCTCCCTTCTCTGAAATCAATAAAAATAAAATAAAATAATAAAAAATAAAGTAAATGGGAAAATTCCTAGGGTGAGGATTAAAAAAACAAAACCTTCCCCCTCCCCCACACACACACTTTTTTAAAAAAATATATTCCCATTGATTTCAGAGAGGAAGGGAGAGGGAGAGAGAGATAGAAACATCAACGATGAGAGAGAATCATTGATCAGCTGTCTCCTGCACCCCCACCCCCCCCACTGGGGATCGAGCCTGCAACCCGGGCATGTGCCCTTGACCGGAATCAAACCTGGGACCTTTCAGTCCACAGGCCAATGCTCTATCCACTGAGCCAAACTGGGTAGGGCACACACACACTTTTTACCTTTATCTTCTGGAGCTATTTCAGGAGTTGTGAACAAAAGATAGCCCCTATTTCTCTTAACACTTAGGAAAGAAATTACAAAGGTGTAAGGAGCTATGTGCTGGGAGCCATGGATAAAGACCAAATTATATATTTCTTGTTATAAAACACAATATTACAGAAAAAAATACAAGACCATACAAAATATAGTTTTAAACTTTTTTATTATTAGATTTTTAGGTTGTTAGATTTTATTTTTATATACAGCAAACATAAGATTATTCTGTCAAATGCCTTAAAAAGTTCCTAAACTCTTACTCTCAATTCTGCCCCAGGCTGTGGACCACATGTTGAGTAAGTATGCTGTAGTTAAGACTGGCCTGAACTTTATCTAGTTTTGAATTCTAAATCTTACAACCCAATCATTTCACCCCCTTTTCAAAAACTTGCAAAACTATTTGACCTGACTTTCAAAACCTGTACAAGTGTCCCCAACATACTTCTTTCTAGTTTTATTGAGGTATAATTTATATACAACCAACTACATACATTTAAAGTGTATAAGAAAAACTAGGTCTTATGAAACCTAGATTTATTTTCAAAATATATCCAGGTGATGACCAGTTCTCACTATAGCCAGAGCCTACACTGGGGCCAAGCTACTATTATCTTTTCCCTGAACTATACGCGGGCTGTCTAACTGCTTTGCCTGTGTTCTGCCTTCTTCATTCTGCAGGCAGAGTGAGCCTTTAAAATTCTAAGTCCCATCAGGTTACTTCTCCAGCACACCCTCCAACAACTCTGCATCTCACTGAGACTAGAATCCCAATGTCTTACTCTGTCCTAGGAGGTACCATGTGATCTGGCTGCTCCCCTGTGATTTTATCTCCAGCATCTTCCCTCTCACTCAGATCCAGTCATCCCTCAGACATACCCCCACCCGCAAACATCCCCCCCACCCTCAAACATCCCACACACTCCTGGCTTTCTGCTTGCTCTTCCCCAGATTTCCATGTTGCTTACACTCTCATTTCTTACGGTCTCAGCTTTCCTATCAGAAAGGCCTTTCCTCGCCAACCATCTAACATAGTAAACCCATCACTCTCTATCCCTTATCCTGCTTGATATTGTATTTCAAACAAACTAAAAAAAAAAAAAAAAGTCTGGAGGCTTTGGCTAGAAATAAATGATAAAGATTTAGTCAAGGGTCCTAGGGTTTGCAAACCGAAAACACAGTAGGCAGAAACCCAGAAGTGATCCAAAACAGAAAGAAAAGTTAGAGTCCTTATAGTAACAAACTATAAAAATGACCCCTGAATGTACAGTCTGAAGAGTCCTTATAGTAAAGACTATTATTTGAGAATAATCAGTTCTGATTCTTAGCTCAAGGGTTGGTCCAGGACATTATCCATCAGATGTGGGACAGCCTGGATGATGGATGTCAGACGGGGGCTTGTGGAGTGGAACAAAGGGGTATATCCAGGCACTGATTCAGGACTGGAAAGTTTAAGTTCCCAGGTTAGTTAAAACAAGAATAGAATTGTTTCTTCATGCCCCATTCTACTTAATTTTAGTAATTTAGCAGCTTGACTACAGTGACTCCATTTTATTTCTTCACTCCATTCCTCAAGAATTACCAGCAGATGTGTTATATATTTATGTGCTACTGTTTATCCCTCCCTGCACCCACTAGAATGCAAGTTCCACGAAATAGAAAACAGGGACATGGGCTTTGTTGCAGTTTTAGTGTCTAGAATACTTTCTGGTGGGCACTTCATATTGGGCACTTAATAAATATTTGCTGAATAAAGTACAAAACTATCAAAAAAGAATATGGGCTTAACATCTAACAAGAGTGTTGACCTTATGCAAAATATACTTTGTCTAAAAAGACGAAATGCCAGGAAAGGCCTAAAATCCACATTTCGGTACAGCAGCTGTGCTTGAGCTCCGCCCATTCCCAACTTTCTCAACAGAGTGAAGTCCTTCGGGGCCCACCGCTGCCTGCCCCCGGGAGCACTCGTTTCAATTTGTCTGGAAAACAACCATTACTGAGATACTTAGAGGTGCCCATCTGCGCGCTCTACGGCGCATGTCAAGTCTTCTGGGAGCGTTCGGTGAACACACAGCCTTTGGAGTGGCTTGTGGTTTGTAAACCCACCCCCAGCCCCTCGCGGGTCACTGCTCAGAACCACAGCCACTGCGCTGGGAGAGAGCAGGCTTCTGTCTGCGAAGGAGGCTGGGCACCACTAGGAGGCGCCATAGCCAGAGACCCAGGCCCTCCGTCCGCGGGAGTCCAGGCGTCCTCGGTGCGGG
>NW_005357591.1:0-720 GCF_000412655.1 Myotis brandtii
CAATGTATGCTTTTTACAAAGTAGAATCACAATATACGACCCATTTGGTAATTATTTTCCTCTTAATACATGCATCATAAAATATTTTCATAGACAATAAACATAGATACATTATATTACTGGATACACAATAGTTTAAAGAGAAATTTCTACCAACTGACTAGCTTTTTAGCAACTATTCAGACGTATACCACCAACATGCATATTTTCATTTCTAGAGCTAATGGAACTTAATTCTACTTTGTGAAATAGCTGCACCATTTTGCGAGTCTGCACAAAGGATATATGTGAGGGAAGGAGTTGTCATTTCTTTTTTTTTTTCTTTTAAAAAAAATATTTTTTCATTGCTTTCAGAGAGGAAGGGAGAGATAGAAACATCAATGATAAGAGAGAATAATTGATTGACAGCCCTTACTGGGGATCAAGCCTGCAACCTGGGCATGTGCCTTTGACCAGGAATCAAACCATGACCTCCTGGTTCATAGGTTGACACTCAACCATTGAGCCATGCCAGCCGGACTCTTTATCTTCTTTAATGCTTATGACACCCTCCATTCCCAATCACTGAGAAGAAAGGAGTGAGATGTTCTCACGCAGAACACATAAATACTCCACCCTCTGCAGTCATTCCCAGGAGGCATAGTGTGGTGTGACAGCTGGATGATGTCCGGTCCTCTCCATTTGGATGGAGAGCAAAGTACCCACTTCCAGGAGGAGGAC
>NW_005357592.1:0-710 GCF_000412655.1 Myotis brandtii
TCCATTTTTCAAAAATTTTTAAAGTGACTGAAACTTCCTACACTTTTCTACTTTTGAAAACTCCTCTATTACATTATACTATATTAGAGGCCTGGTGCACAAAAATTTGTGCACTCGGTGGGGAGAGAGGGTCCCTCAGCCCGGCCTGTGCCCTCTCACAGTCTGGGACCCCTCAGGAGATAATGACCTGCTGGCTTAGGCCTGCTCCCGGGTGGCAGAGGGCAGGCCCAATCCCTAGGTGCAGCCCCTGGTCGGGCTCAGAGCAGGGCTGATTGGGGAGTTGGGGTGCCACGCCCTGTCATGCACAGAGCAGGGCAGATCGGGAGGTTGCGATGCCACCCTCAGTCACGCTCAGGGTAGGGCTGATTGGGGGGTTGGGGCACCGCCCCCTATCACACTCAAGGCAGGGTCGATGGGGAGGTTGAGGGGCCACCCCCTGTGATGCACAGAGCAGGGCCAATCAGGGGGTTGGGGCACTGCCCCCTGTCACACACAGAGCAGGGCGGATCAGGGGGTTGGGGCGCCGCCCCCTGTCATGCACAGAGCAGGGCCCATCAGGGGGGTTTGGGCTCCGTACCCTGTCACACACAGAGCAGGGCCGATCACGGGGTTGAGGGGCTCCCCACTGTCACTCACAGAGCACGGCCCATCAGGGGGGTTGGGGCACCGGCAACTGTCACACACAGACCAGGGCGGATCAGGGGGTTGGG
>NW_005357593.1:0-988 GCF_000412655.1 Myotis brandtii
GACCCTGTGCGCCCCCTGGTGGTCAGAGATCTTCCTGTAGGGAGGTTACTGTCTGGGCTCACCCTTACTGCCCCTCACTGTGTCTAGTACAGTAATACACAGCCGTGTCCTCGGTGGTCACAGACCTCAGATGCAGGGAAAACTGGTTCTTGGACGTGTCTCTGGAGATGGAGGTTCAGCTCTTGAGGGAGGGGCTGCAGTAAGTGCTACCATCATTATATATAATCCCCATTCACTCCAGCTCCTTCCCTGGGGGCTGGTGGATCCAGTCCCAGGCAAAACCACTGGTTGTGATGGAGAATCCATAGACAGCACAAGTTAGGGAGAGAGTCTGTGAGGGCTTCACTAATCCTGGGCCCCACTCCTGCAGCTGCACCTGGGACAGGACACCTGGGACAGAGAGAACACAGTGAGTACTGGGCTCAGATTCTGGGTCCCCATCCCCTCACATCTAAGCCCAAAGTCACTCACATCTGGGAACTGACAGCAAGAAGAAGAAGAGCCACATGGGAGTCTTGTATTGCAGGTGAGGTCCTTGTCCCCCAGAAAGTATTCTCCATGCTGGACGCCAATTGTGTGTGTGTATGGCCATGTGGGCATTTGCATATGGGAGGTGTCTGCTTATACAAAGTGCAAGAGGTGAGGGAGGTCCTGGTCTCTGGGGATTCCTCTGGAAGGAGGGGTTGACTGTGCCCTCAGAGAACCAGGTCCTCCTTGGGGTCCTGGTCACCGTTCTCAAGGCCCTCTCCTTCCACACTAGGGGCTATGCTGCAGGAGGTGGTCAGGGAAATAGGATATGGGCACAATCAGTGACTCCTTAGGGATAAAATCAATGTGCCTCTGCTCCCATGGATATAGATAGCTATAAGTTAGATATAGGTATAGATATAGGTATAGCTATAGGTATAGATATAGATATATGTACAGATAGAAATAGATACAGATATTTTTAAAAATATATAATTTTTTTTGATATTTAGAGAGAGAA
>NW_005357594.1:0-673 GCF_000412655.1 Myotis brandtii
GAGGCCTTGCCCACCCCACCCACCTCCCCCAGGCAGGGCATTAATGCTGAACCGATGGGGCTTAAGGTAGATTATTTGAGGGCAGCCCAGCCCACAGACAGGAAGAGAGACTTGGAGAACAAAGACCTGGCTACCACCGAACACACACTCAAGTGCGCCGTCTAGTCTCTCTAGATCAGCAGGCTGCCCAGCAGTGGTGAGGCTGCAGCCAAGTGCAACATGTCCATGACAGTGTCTCCAAGGAGAAGAATAAGAAGGTGTTGTTTTTGCCCAAGAAAATCAAGGAAGGGACATGAAATGAAAGCCAGTGCCTGGAGGGCATAAGCCGCCTGGTCTGCAGGGCCAGCACCAGCAGAACATGCTGCGGGTCCTCATCGAAGGTGCGGTGTGGAATGACCTGAAGTTCTTCCAGCTGGAAGCCCAGGGTCCTCCCACGTCCAGCACTTCCCCATCTGCATCTCCAGACACTCCGACTCCACCTTCCAGCCCTGCCGGTGGCCCTGCTGAATCCATGCAAGTGAGGGCCCACCTGCTCTTCTGTTAACCTTTCAATTTAGTACAGAAACCGACCCTAGGAACACAAAGAGAAACCTTCTTAAGTACGAATGTGCTCACAACCTGGAAACTAATGTGGGGCCCCCATTGAGAGCCCCAACTGCTCTGCTGATTAACC
>NW_005357594.1:4263-29852 GCF_000412655.1 Myotis brandtii
GTCCCTGTCGTCACGTCTCCCAGGTTCCAGTGAATTCCCACAGTCTTAGGAGCAGACCACTTGCTGCCAAAGACTCATATCGCCAAGATGGCTCCACATGATAGACAGATGTCTCCAATACATCACATCTAAGGTCAAAAGATACTTTGCAAAGATAAGCATTTATACATGAATGGAGGGAGAGAAGAGGGGCTGGAGGTGGACACAGAAACTTGGCTCCACCATTTTACACATCTGTGTCACAAAGGACATCTTCCGATCCATGGATCACCTTGTATTAGTTACTTGGAGGGGACTTTATTAGCTCCCAAATTAAAAAGAAAATAAGATTAAATATTCCTTTTAAATCTTTCAACTTTATCAAATACATTCCTAAGAAGGCAAACTTCTCTTTTTTAAGAGACATTTTATAGATTTTTCATTGAATTTATTGGAGTGGCCTTGCTTAATTATATAGCTTTTAGCGGTATAATTCTATATCATTTGTATATTGTATTTTGTGTTCTCCACCTTAAGTCAAGTGTCCTTCCATCACCATTTATCCCCACTATACCCTCTACTGCCTTTTCCCATTCCCTTTCCCTTCTAGTAATCAGCATGCTATTGTCTGCGTCTATGAGGTCTTTTGTTTTTTGGTTGGTTGGTTGCTTCGTTTCTTGATCCCTTCACCTTTTTAAAAAATATTTTTACTGATTTTGAGAGAAAGAGAGAGCAAGGAGACGAGAGAGAGAGAGAGAGAGAGAGAGAGAGAGAGAGAGAGAGAGATTAATGAGATGTGAGTCAAATATCCAGAGGCTGCCTCCTGCACACCCCCTACTGAGACCCGTCTAGCAACCCCTTTATGTGCCCTGACTTGGAATCCATCCAGCAACCTTCAGGTGCATCTGCGATGCCCAAACAAGTGAGCCACACTAGCCAGGGCTTCCTTCACCTTTTCACCCTGTTCTGCAGCCCCTCGCCCCTCTGACAGTTTTCAGTCTGTTCTCTTTCTTTGATAGATGTAAGTGCCTTGGTATCTCATTCATTTTCCCTTTCTAATGAAAGTTAAATTAGGTATGTGACCCTGGTAGATTTTTTTCTTTTAACCTAAAAATTGGAGGGTATACATTTCTTTCTATAATAGACTACAGTTGATTTGATTTGATATAGTGACTTCTACTTTTTAAAATTTTGTTAATGGATACCTAGTTAAATAGTAGAATGACATACTTAACCCTTCATTTCTCTACTTAGAGAGTCAAGAACAAAACAGTAACTTGAGTCCCCTTTATGCCACAGGAGGATCAGAATGTGTTTTCTGCCCTGCATTCCTTTCCAGTCTTCAAATTTATGGTCTTTGCTAAATTATCCAGAGAGTTAAGAAGCTGGTAATTCACTATATATTTGTGCTGACAAAACGCTATTTAAAAGTATTTTCACAATTTTTATTTGATTTTGTAAATATATTTACAATAGAAATAACCTAATTGTGTAGATTTTGAGCTGTGAAAAATTCCTCTTAACACTAATAATTTTCCTGGGCTGGAGTGCCTCACAGTGGACCCATGGGGAGGGAACCAGTAGTCAAGCAGTTAGGAAAACATTACAGTATTTCAGGTGGAAAATGATGGTGGTCAAAAGTAAGGCACTGGGACATTGATTAGAAAAGTTATGTGTGAATTATTTTATTTTATTTACTTTTGTTTCTTCTTATTATTTTTAAAATCTTTATAGTTAAAAGTATTACGTATGTCCCGCTTTATCCCTCCTTGATCTCTTATAGCCCTCCCTCACCCCCTGCCCCAGGTTTTCACCACCGTATTGTCTGTGTCCATGGGTTATGCATACATGCATACAAGTTCTTTGGTTGATCTTTTCCCACTCACCCACTCTCCCCTGCCTTCCTTCTCAGGTTCAACAGGTTTTCTCATGCTCCTTCTATGTCTCTGGATCTATTTTATCAGTTTATTTTGTTCATTAGATTCCACATATGAGTGAGATAATGTGATACTCATCTTTCTCTGACTGGCTTATTTCTCTTAGCATAATACTCTCCAGGTCCATAGTAGTTTTTGATGGCGACTTTGGGGTTTTCTATGTACAATTTCATGTCATCTGCAAATAATGACAATTTCATTTCCTCCTTTCCAATTTGGATGCCTTTTATTTTTTCATCTTGTCTGATCACTATGGCTAGGTCTTCCAGTACTATGCTGAACAAACGTGGTGAAAGTGGGCATCCCTGTCTTATTCCTGTTCTTAAAAGAAATGGTTTTAGTTTTTGCCCATTGAGTATGATGTTGGCTATAGGTTTGTCATATATGGCTTTTATTATATTGAGGTATGATCCCTCTATTCCCACTTTGCTGAGAGTTTTTATCAAAAAAGGGTGTTGGATTTTGTTGAATGTGAATTATTTTAAACTAGAGGCCCCATGCACCATGCACCAATGGGGTCCATCATCCTGGCCTGTGCCCTCTTGCAATCTGGGACCCCTCAGGGGATGTCGGACTGCTAGTTTCCCCTCACCGGATTGGGCTGAAATCGGCAGTCCGACACACCAGATTGGGACAAAACCAGCAGCCCGACATCCCCTGAGGGATAAATAGTGTGCGAAGGAGGCCGGCGACAGGGGAAGAGCCCAAGCTGGGCCACTCATCCCTGCCCCGCTGTGCCTGCCACCACTGCTCAGTAAAACTGCTGCAATGGAGGCAGGAGAGGCTCCGCCTCCACAGCTGCGCTCGCCTGCTGTGAGCCTGGTGTCTGGTGTCCCTCAGTCAGCTGAGTGGCACTCCCACTGTGGGAGCACACTGACCACCACGGGGCAGCTCCTGTGTTGAGCTCTGCCCCCTGGTGGTCAGTGCGCATCATAGTGACTGGTCAAACGGTCAACAGGTCAACCAGTCACTTAGGGTTTTATATATAGAGATGAAGAACGAACAAGATCAGATGCAGAGGTATAAAATAAACTGGGTGAGTGTGCCTGTGAGCATCCTACATTTGGGTAACCCATAAAACAAACCTGGATGTACTTCAAGAAGTATTGACTGCAAACTAATTGGTGCATAGACTGGAAAATATTCCATAATAATATTTTTAATATTTTTCAAAACAAAGAAGATATGGTTCTGTCCTCAAAAAGTTTTCAATCTATTTATGCTGGATGCGCAGAGTATGAGCTCTGTTCAGACATGTTGACAGGATGGCTGAATGTGGAAATGTGGGAAAAAGAGATTAAGCCCACAGATATAGACATGAGATTCTACTAAGCAGCCATTGAAACCATGATGACATTGGATGAGCCACCAAAGGAAATAATAAAGAAAGGTAGGAGAAGGGTGAAAGGAAAAACATTATGATTACATATATTTGAGAATATGAAATAAAGATAAAAGCCTATCAAAGGATTTTGAAAAACCTTTCAAAAATAGGAGATCAGGGTAGTACATTCACTGATCTTGCTTTGCTACCTAATCCCAATGGTCTTTGTGATTTACACTCTTCTGATGCCAGTGTAGACACTTGTTACCCGCTGGCTCTGGGCTCATCCTGAGTATGATCAGTGTTTAGGGTGCTCACTGATCATTATTTGCACTGGAGTGTTTTTCAAAGACTCCAAAATAAGGTTCTTTCCTTTTCTTGTGTACTAAAGTTAGCATGTGATTCTGACTTCTTAATTAAGATGTGAGGTCCTTGAGACCAGAGACTATGCCATATATAAATAAATGGGTAAATCAACTGTATTTTCCACATATTTATGATTTTTCTATGAGGTCTACCAAAGCTTTTAGCACATAAAATATGAATTTTAATTATTTGTTAAAGGACTAAACCCTACATTTCTGGGTGATGTTGCAGGGTTTGGGAAGGATTGGCACCACTTATTCAAGATTGCTTATATTTTAGACATGAATGTCCAGGGCCAACTGCCAATGAGTCCTACTGAGCAATAGAATTTCCCCTCTCAATATATATCCTATGTCTGGGTTTAGTAAACCCAGAAATAGACACAACAAGTGAGGGAGTCAAAGAGGCGGTTTAGAAGGATCATTACACACAGCAACTTCACTAAAAATTCTGCAGTTTTTTCCCCTTGCCTGCTGAAAGATCCATGAGAGAAGACAATAGGTCCTCTACCCTGGATTTTATCCTCCTGGGAGTTAGTGGTCAGCAGGAACAGGAGGATTTCTTCTTCATCCTCTTCCTGCTCATTTACCCCATCACACTGATTGGAAACCTGCTCATCATCTTGGCCATTTGCTCCAACATTCGCCTTCACCACCCCATGTATTTTCTCCTTGCTAACCTCTCCTTTGTCAACATCTTCTTCTCCTCTGTAACCATCCCGAAGATGCTAGCCAACCACCTCTTGAGCACCAAAACAATCTCCTTTGGGAGATGACTAACACAGATGTATTTCATGATTGCCTTGGCTAACACAGATAGCTATATCCTGGCTGCAATGGCATGTGATCATGCTGTGGCTATCAGCCAACCACTTCATTACACAAAGATTATGAACACATACATGGTCTTGTGTTGCTAGTTACTGGGACTTGGGTGGTTGGAAACATCAATGCCTTTTCCCATACTCTGCCCTTCTGTGGCAACTAGGAAGTGGCCAACTTATGGTGACATTGCCTCTTTGTTCGAGCTGTCCTGTTCTGACATTCACTTTAATGTGAAGATGATGTACCTCGGGATTGGTGTTTTCTCTGTGCCATTGCTGTGCATCATCATCTCATATGTTGGGGTCTTTTCCACTGGTCTTAGGTGTTCCATCCAGGAAGGGTGTGCTCAGAGCCTTCTTTACCTGTGGCTCCCACCCTACAGTCATTTCTTAATTTTATGAGATAGTCATGTGCATGGATTTCACCCTCTAGCAGGTGCTGTGTTAACTGTGATGTATATGGCAGTGACCTCAATGTTAACTCCTTTCATCTACAGTCAGAGAAATCAAGACATGAAGGCTGCCCTGAGGAAACTCTTCAGCAAGAGAATCTTCTCATAACCAATGAGAGGTCATATTGGAGACTGTAGTCACCAATTAGGAGGCACTTGGAAATCCATCCCTAATGTCCTCCCTCTTCAAGAAGCCATCTTTGTTCTTTACAGCTGCTATACAAATTCACATCCTTTTGTTTCAACTTCCTAGAGCATTTGTTATAAATCAAGTCTAGTCCATTTTTCATTTCATTCTTTGTATTCCTGAGCTCTGGAATTTCTGTTTTGTTCTTTTCTATGAGTTCTATCTCTTTGTTGAACCTGTTTTGTTTTTGTATTATGTTCCTGATTTTGCTTTTTATCTATTATCTCTTGTAGCGTGCTGAGTGTCTTTAAATAATTATTTTTAATTCTTTGTCAGGAAATTCCTAGATCTCCCTTTCTCTGGGGTCAATTACTAGAAAATTATTGTGTTCCTTTGGTGGTATCATGCTTTCTTAGTTTTTGTATTCTTGAACTCTTGAGTTGCTGTCTTCACATTTGAAAACGCAGTCACTTTCTCCAGTTTTTTACTGACTGGCTTTGGGAGAGAGACACATTCATCACTCAGTCCCCTAGCAACTCGAAAGCTCTCTCAGACATTTTCTAAGGATACACCCACTCCATGCTTCTTGTTCCATTGTGGGGAGTGAATTTGTAAGATTCTATGCTTTCTCTCAGTCCTGCCAAGTCAGGCCAGGATCTGAGGGTATCCTGTTTGTTTTCCTTAGGTGATACCCTAAAATGTGTGAAATCGTGCAGAATTGGGCTGGCTTTTTGCACATGCTCACAAGCCATCTGCACAGGATTCATCACCTATAGGATGGCATGCAGGGAGTTGGCCAATGAGGAGTGGATGAGACACAGAGTTCTAGGGTACCTGTGGATCATTTTGGGGTGTCCCAAATAACTTGTAGCTAAACTTACCAGGTAGAATCCTAAGGAAGATGATATGAAGTTATTTTTCTTTGCCACACTTAACACTACTCAGGCTTCAGTGTAGACTGCAAGCATGACCAGGAGCAAAATTGTTCCACAGTCCTTGTATCCCAAGGGTGGTTCCAGTTTGTGCCAAACAGCAGAGGAGAGTGGCCCACATGCCAACAAAAAGGCTTGAATAGGTCAGCCCAGAGCTTGAACCCTGGAGACACACACCTTAGTTCTCTTGCCTATTCTTCTTTCTAGAAAATAACTCCGGAAACTGTTACTCTTGAGAAGAACTGTGTGCCCTCAGGGGACAGCTATAGAAGTACATAATGAGCTTCAACAATTACGCTAACTGTGGCCGGAATAAAGACCTGTGGGAATCATGTTTCATGAGGCTTTATAACCTGGTGAATAATTCCAAATTTCCTCTATGCCGTGACCACCTCGGTTCCTTAAGGAGGAAACTGGAATCTATACTGTCAGGCTCTATCCAGGACAGCCCCTCCGCTGCTCCACCCTAACGTGGGGTTGGGAAACTTGGGGCTCCTCTTTTCAAACTGTCCTAATCTTATCTCCTTTGCCACAGGATCAAAGGACCCAAGCTCCAAGCCTGCTACCGGAACTTTCTCCAGCATGCCTGCTACCCAAGAGGAATGCTAACAGGTGCTAGACAGCTGGCTGTAAACTCCCCATTTGTGGAGGAGGAGTAAAGGCTGCAGGACCAAGACGCTTTTTGACAGCATCTAAGGGGCTCCCAGGTAGAGGCTGTGGACATTGGAGAATGGAGTTTCTATGACAGTGACATCAAGGGATAGCCAGTAAGTGCACTCTATACATTATCTCCTTTAACCTCACAAACCCTCAAGAGGTGAGTAGGATTATTTTGTCATATTTATCAGATGAAAAATGATGAACTGAATTGCCTAAAGTCACATAGAGTGATAGTTGCAAAATTAGGACTCAAATCTCAAATCCTGGCTCCAGAACCCATGTTCTCACAGTTGGATGGATAAAAGGAAGGAGAGAGTGAGAAAGGAAGGAAGGGAGGGAGAGAGAGAGAGAATATGAATCCTCCCCTCCTGAAAATGCTTCTCCTTGGGAGTTGTCTAAGAAAATAGGATGAGGAAGGTCATCTCTCTCCACCACCTGAAGTAATTGTGTGTGTGTGGGTGGGTGGGGGGTAGATGTGCACGCACGCGCACATAAGTGCATTATCTTAGAGAGGAGCCACAAACCCCCACTCTGCTCCCTCAGTCAAGGGTGCGTGCTAATAATCCTCTTCCAGTTATTTCATTGTCAAAGCACTGATGAATGAGCTGAACTATCGGGGAGTCTCAGCGCTCAGTGATTCCCCTCTGGCTTGTTTGCTGCCCCAGATGACAAGGAAATGCACTTGGCTCTTCTGTCCCTTCCAAACTGCCCTCAGCATGGTCACACTCAGTGAGGGCTATCTTACTGCACACTCTCCAGGTGCTCTGACGCTGCCTCTAGCATTCCCGCTGATGCATCTCCTGGCTCTCCCGCTGCGGGCGTGTGGTTCTTTACCCCTTTCTCCAGGGTTTCTGCAGAAATCCTTCCTCCCTGGAATGACACTGTGACCCTTGACATCCTGCACTGAGGATCTCTATCCTCACTCCCTGTGCTCAGAAACCTCTCTGCTCTGGTTCCTGTTCAGTCTCGCATTGATGATACCAACCACTTCTTTTCCAATGCTGTTCTTTCTTACACTTTTAGTTCTTTATCATTTTATTACATGTGGTTGTCCTTGCACCAGATTATCTTTTAAAATAGTGTTTTACTGACCACTCATTTAACGTATACTGTATGCCCAAATACCTACGCTTATTTATATTAAACAAAAGGTTGTATATTTCTATTACCAGTCTTGAAGTTCTTTTGGTAGAATTATTAAAATTTCTCTTGCTGTTGTGAATGGGGAATTTTTAAAATTATAATTTCTAATTTATTGTTACTTAACAATAGAGGTATATTGCTTTTATTATTGATTTATATCCAACAAACTCCCTGAATTCTATTAGCTTACCTATAGATTGCCTTAAATTTTCATTGTAGACAATCATGATTTCTTTGAATTTGCTCTATTTTGCTCTTTCCTTTTCAATTGCTACACGGCAAAAAAAAATTTTGTAGTGCTCTTTTCCCAAATAGGTCACAGTTCAAGTGTTGTAAGCGGGGTTACGCTTCTACTTCCTATGGATCTGTGGCTACATTTCCTGTACCAAAGAGGCACTAACACCCTAGACCAGCCGTGGGCAAACTACGGCCCGCGGGCCGGATCCTGCCGGTTTGAAATGAAAAAAACTAAAAAAAAAAAAAGACCGTACCCTTTTATGTAATGATGTTTACTTTGAATTTATATTAGTTCACACAAACACTCCATCCATGCTTTTGTTCCGGCCCTCCGGTCCAGTTTAAGAACCCATTGTGGCCCTCAAGTCAAAAAGTTTGCCCACTCCTGCCCTAGACTCTGGCCCTTGGAGCTTAATTCCTGGTTGAAAATGCCATTAGGGCAACCCAAGCAACAGTTGTAGCTTCCAACCTTTGCTCTGGTTTTCTTTTTGTTTCTCATGCCTAGGTATTCCTTTATTTTTTAAAGCTTGGCCACAGAGTTTTGTTTTGTTTGTTTGTTTGTTTTTACCATTTGTGTGTTATCTAGAATTTCTTTAATACAAACAAGGCATGTTTCAACAGCAGCTTAAACTGCCATTTTACTGAGAGCACTCCTCCAAAATCTTACACACTTCAATACCTTCTCACCTAGTCATAGTCTCAGCCCTCCAACTTACTAAACCCTTCTAACTCTGACATATTGTGATTCTGTGTGGCGCTAGGAGAGGGCATTTCAAGAGAGAAAACGGAATTCCTTCAGGTGCAGATA
Organism: Myotis brandtii; assembly: GCF_000412655.1. NCBI lineage: Eukaryota > Metazoa > Chordata > Mammalia > Chiroptera > Vespertilionidae > Myotis > Myotis brandtii. Next base: position 13,052 of record NW_005357594.1, read on the forward strand.
TGAGAAAGCACATCACATTTGGAGAATTAGTTGGCATCTTCCCACCAACCCACCCGAGCAGATAATTTACATGCATACAATAGAACTGATGATTTAGTTAATTTTATATTTCATTAATAATTGAGTAGAGGTTCTTTAGAAAAGTCAGTGAATTACTTAGGATATCCTGGGCCACAGTAACAAATTGGTCATGAAATATGTAATAGTTTAAATGGAGCACAATTTATTTATCTCCTATGTTACAGTCCCAGTGGGTGTCTTCTTGGTGGATGGTGGCTCTGCTGGATGTGGAAAACTAGAGATACAGACTCTTTCCACCATGTGACACCACCATCCTATTCAGCCTCCTGGCCATTTGTAAGCAACTGGCCCAAGAGAAAAGAGAATTTGGAGGAAGTCCAGAACGGGAGCACATGGATGCATTGGCTAGAACTCAGTCACAAGTCCACACTTCAATGCAAGGGAAGCTGGGAAGCAAACTCTAGTTGAGTGACCAAGAAGTGCACAACTTAGATCTGGATGAGCAGCTAATAGTCTCTGCCACAAGTACGATGGTCACAAGTGCCAGAGACGCATAAGAGGAAGGAATCTATAATCAATCAGAGAAGGGAACATTACAATATACATATTTGTGTTGTTTGTTTGTTTTTGTTAATCCTCACCCGAGGATATTTTCCCATTGATTTTTAGGGAGAGTGGAAGAGAGAGGGAAAGACAGAGAGAAACATCGATGTGTGAGAAACACATTGCTTGATTGACTCTTGCATGAGCCCGGACCAGAGCCCGGGCCAGGGAGGAGCCTGCAACTGTGGTATGTGGCCTTGACCAGAATAGAACCTGGGACCCTTTGGTCCACAGGCCAACGTTCTACCCACTGAGCCAAACCAGCTAGGGTATTAGTCCAATATTTTTAAGTAGAAAATTATGATGGTCTAAGTTAAAGCACTGAAACAATAGGTACAAAATTTGAACTATGTAAGAATTATTTTAAATGAAGAGTTACCAAGATCAGGTGTAGAAGGGAGGGATAACTGGATGACTGTGCCTGTGAGTACTTCATATCTGGGGAGCCTATAAAATAAACCTAGGTATGACTGAAGAAATATCAAGTGCAAACTTATTGGTACATAAAATGAACAATATTCCACAATTATCTCTCCGGAGGAGATACAAATAAACAAGATATGGTTTTCCTTCTTCAAAAAGCTTGCAAACCAATTAGATTGGATATGCAGAGTATGGGGTTTGATTTGACATGTTAACAGCATGACAAATGTGGAAATATAGGAAAGAGATATCAAGTCTACAAGTCAAACCTGTTCCTAAGAGTCTATAAAGGAGTAGCTGAAGCCACTATGGAGTTGCATGAGTCATCAAAAAAGTAAATTAAAAATAAATAAACAAACAAATAAATAACAAAGCAAAGGAAGGAAAAACCAAAGAGAAAAACATTTTGCTTATATATATTTAAGGGGTAGGAAAGAGATAAAACTTATCAAAGAGATAGCAAAAATATTTTGATAATGGAATTTACTGGCTTGCTTTGCTAGACCTTTCCCCAGTTGTCTTTCTGATTTAAAATCTTTTAACACAAGTGTAGACACCTGATACCACCTGGACTCTGAGATCACTCCGATATTGGTCACTGGAACAATTTATAATTGTCCAGGTTCCTCTTTGTATGACACACACTGTACTGAAGTGTTTTCTTCAAATACTCCCAAATGCTGTCCTTTTCTTATGATGCATAGCAAAATTAGTGTGTGAACGCTGCCTTGCCGCTGAGAGCAAAGACTATGTCACTTTTGCTGAAAAAATGGATAAAACAAAATGTACTTTTCACATGTTCATAATTTTCCCATGAGACCTAACCAAGAAGCTAGCACATCCAATATGAAATTTGAGGATCTGTTAAACGATTAAATCCAATGTGCTTGAGAGATGGTGCTGGGATTGGGGGGATGGTCCCTTTGATTCACATTGCTAACTTCTTAGGCATAAATGTCAATGGCTATCTGACAATTAGTCCAACTGATGAAGAGGAAATTTTCCCCCAAGAATTGGTGGTTATCCCTGGATGTAGTATATCCAAGCATAAACACAGGTAATTAAAGGTGGTGAGTAAAAAAGATATTATAACAGTAACTTCACTAATAATTCTGATTCTTCTCCCTTTCTTAATAAAAGAGCCATGAGGGAAGGTAATCAATCCTCTACCCTGGATTTTATCCTCCTGGGAGTTAGCGGTCAGCAGGAACAGGAAGATTTCTTCTTCATCCTCTTCCTGCTCATTTACCCCATCACACTGATTGGAAACCTGCTCATCATCTTGGCCATTTGCTCTGACATTTGCCTTCACCACCCCATGTATTTTCTCCTTGCTAACCTCTCCTTTGTCGACATCTTCTTCTCCTCTGTAACCATCCCGAAGATGCTAGCCAACCATCTCTTGAGCACCAAAACCATCTCCTTTGGGGGATGCCTGACACAGATGTATTTCATGATTGCCTTGGCTAACACAGATAGCTATATCCTGGCTGCAATGGCATATGATCGTGCTGTGGCCATCAGCCGGCCACTTCATTACATAATGATTATGAGCCCACGAACTTGTATCATGCTAATTGTTGGGTCTTGGGTGGTTGGAAACGTCAATGCCCTCCCCCACACTCTGCTCACAGCTCGCCTGTCCTTCTGTGGAAACCAGGAAGTAGCCAACTTCTACTGTGACATTGTACCTTTGCTCAAGCTGTCCTGCTCTGACATCCACTTTAATGTGAAGATGATGTACCTTGGGGTTGGTGTTTTCTCTGTGCCATTGCTGTGCATCATCATCTCCTATGTTTGGGTCTTTTCCACGGTCTTACTAGTACATGTTCCATCCACCAAGGGTGTGCGCAAAGCCTTCTCCACCTGTGGTTCCCACCTCACAGTTGTTTCTTTGTATTATGGGACAGTCATGGGCATGTATTTCCGCCCTCTGACTAGCTACAGTCTAAAGGATGCTGTGATAACTGCTGTGATGTAGACAGTGACTCCAATGTTAAATCCTTTCATCTACAGTCTGAGAAATCGGGACATGAAGGCTGCCCTGGGGAAACTCGTCAGTAAGAGATTCTCCACGTAACGGATGTGAGGTCGTATTGGAGACTGTAGTTACCATTAGGAGGCACCTGGAAATCCATCTCCAATGTCTTCCCCTCTAAAAAAAAACTGCCTTTGATCTTTCTAGTTAGAAATTCTCCTCTCCTGAGAGTATTGTGTTAAGTGAAATAAGCCAGTCAGAGATAGACAAGTATCACATGATCTCACGTGTATGTGGAATTTAATAAACAAAATAATTTGGCAAACAAAATAGACCCAGAGACTTAGAAGCATGCAACAGACTGAGGATTCTCAGAGAGAAGGGGAGGAGGGAAGAGATCAGCCAAAGGCCTTATATGCATATATGCATAACCGATGGACACAGACAACAGTGGGGTAAAGGCCTGGAGAGGGGACAGGAGTGGAGAGAAGGGGGCCAATGGGGGGGGGGGGAGGGGAGGACATCTGTAATACTTTTGACAATAAAGATAAATTAGAAAAAAAGAACAATGGAACAGAATACAAAAAGGTGGGGAAAAGGAATTCTCTGAAATCTTGTAACAATTTATGATACATCTTATTGAATTTATCACACTTTGTACACATTATTGTCCCTTGGAAGGGTTGCAGCACAAAATATTGGATTCATGCCTCAGCTATGGCACTATCAAAGTAAAGTTGCGAAAAGACTGAGGCTAAGCATCTCTATCTACATATTAAGAATACTAAGTGTCTGCCTCACCACTGTCATAAGGTATGAGGTCACAATAGTTCATGCTGAAGGGTATAAATCATTATTCAATTGTTATTTTGATTGTACTATTATGTTCTCACCTCTACTATGCTTAAAAGCCATTTAACATGAGCTGTCTTAACATATCTCTTTACTTTTTATAATCTTGGTCAAATAAGTGCATCCAATGAATATTGGTAGGAAACAGAATGAATGTATGAAAATATTAGTCTTGGAAATGTAATATGACAATGATTATACATAATTACACTGGACATTAGCTATCCATTATATACCTGGCATTTCAGTTAAGATCCATTCTGGAAAGACAAATGACACTAGACATGTTTAAACCAAGAATACTTAACACAGGAAATTACATACATAATTGTGTCCTGAAAAGGAATAAAGGTGGCAAAAGAAAGAAACGGAAGTGACCCAGAGATGTAAACTGCAGAAGGAAGTTACACCCTCTCAGTTGGGTAACAAAAAGTGTTATGCCCAGATTTCAAGATCCCCCATAGATCCACCAGGGAGCGCTGAGTCCGATGCAAAAGCATAGAGCCTTTATTCAAGCTGAGCTTGGTCCCTCTCTGCCTCCATTACCGGATGCGAGAGAGCCCTGAGTTTTGAAAGACTTTATAGGGCTCGGGGTTGGGGGGGAGGGGGGGTGTGAGGGCTCACTCGGACCACTGATTTGGCCAATTCCGGTTGGTTGAGTGAGGGCCAGGGGCTAGCGACACAAGGGCAGGGGGCAGCTAGGGTCTGGTTACACAAAGACAGGGGGGGTGGCTAGCATACTTTTGGCCTTGGGCTAGTTCCCCTTGCTTTCCCATTGGTTGAGATAAGGGCAGGCTGAGTAACTGATACATTCTGCGGCTTTTTCTTGGAACAGGAGTTAGGGACACAGCTATCAGTCCCGTTCTGTCCTTTCAAAAGAAAAGGTGGTATTTCCACAACATAGGAGCTAAGAAAGGGATGACCACATATCTAATGCTTTAGATCTCTGATGAGAGTGTCAAATAACTGGCATTGGTCTTCATTTACTGATGTTACCCACAGTTTCATTCCTGGGGTGTCCGAGTCCTCAATAGCGTTGCTTTGGTGGGTGGGTTTTGTTTGTTTGTTTTTTTTGTTGTTGTTGTTGTTGTGTTTTGTGTGTGTGTGTGTGTGTGTGTGTGTGTGTGTTGGTATGCTGTGATTCCTGCTAATCTTTGCTATTGAGTGAGGAAATGCTACATTCACTCTAGACATAGTTTCAGACACATAGTCTTCCTTGCCCCTCATTGTGTAGCAACAACACAATGTCCGTGATCATTAGAATCTACAACTCTAACTCCTTTTTTTTCTGAATGGACCACAGAGGCATGCTACAATTTGGTTAAATAATAGCAACATAATATTAACATGGTCTGAATGTTTGTGTCCTCCCATCTCAATTCATATGGTCAAATCTTAATGCCCAATGTGACGGTATTAGGAGGTGGGGCCTCACAATTAAGATGAGTGTTCTTATAAGAGAGATCCTACAGAGTTCTCTCCCTGCATCTGCCAAGAGAGGACACAGGAACCACGAAGCCTGCACCATGATTCTGGATTTCTCAAGCCTCCAGAACCATGAAAAATAAATTTCTGTTGTTCATAAGCTACCTAGTCTGTGGTATTTTTTTATATAAGCCCAAATAGACTAAGACAGTTTCAGAATTCTGCCCTGAACATTATTAACTTTTTTTTCCTGAAATGTCAATTCTGCCTTAAAAGCCAGTTAAAATTATTTTTATGTTTCTTATTCACTTCTGTCTGCTGTTTCTATATCAATTTTATTTTCATCTAAATTTTCTTCTGTCTGATCTTCTGTTATTTTAAATGTCTTAAGAATATGGAAAAATAATTTTTGTTTAAAGTATTACATATGTCTCCTTTTTCCCCCATGGACCCCTCCCCAGCCACAGGACAAGCCCCCACCGCCCCAGTGTTCGTGTCCATTGCATGCATATAAGTCTTTTGGTTGATCTCTTCCCCACCCCCTCACCCTCCCCTGCCTTCCCGCTGAGGTTTGATGGTCTGTTCAGTGTTTCTCTGTCTCTGGATCTATTTTTGTTCATTAGTTTATATTGTTCATTATATTCCACAAATGAGTGATATCATGTGATTTTTATCTTTCTCTGACTGACTGACTTTGCTTAGCATAATACTCTCCAGGTCCCTCCATGCTGTTGCAAATGGTAAGAATTCCTTCTTTTTTACTGCAGGGTAGTATTCCATTGTGCAGATGTACCATTGTTTTCTAATCCACTCATTTGCTGATGGGCACTTAGGCTGTTTCCAAATCTTAGCTATTGTAAATTGTGCTGCTATGAACATAGGGGTGCATATATCCTTTCTGATTGGTGTTTCTGATTTCTTGAGGAAAATATTTTTTTTAAATTCTGTTTTCTTCTTAATTGCTTTCAAATATAGGTTTTTCTTCCAAGTGCTTAAGGTGTTGCTCCTTTTCTCTTACTCTGCAAATAGATTTCATAGATCATTCTTCTTTAAGTGTCTTTATACTAGAAGAAATTTAACAAAGCCTGGAATTTTCTAGCAATTCAATTTAGCCTTTCTCACCACACACAGCATTTTTCTCTTTAGGACATGGAAGGTCCGAGATTCCTTTCATAAGCGAATGAAAGATGTAGTCACTCACTTACACGGAAATATTTGCAATGTTTAGAGTTAAAACATCATTTTGTTCATATATAATAAAGAGGTAGTAAAATAGGTACACATTTCTGCTATTCTAAGTGCTAACTATGTACCAGGCTCTGGTTTCAGAACTATTCATATATTAATCCATTTGATCCTCAGAACAACTTTTTGAAGATGTTGTTGTTGCTACTGCAGTTGTTATTCCCATTATAAAGATGAGTGAGCACATACTGTCCAAACTCAGCTATAGCCAGTCAGCTGCAGAGCCTGGACTGAAACCCAACCAGCGCTCACAGTCTTCACCGTGGTCCTCTACAGAGGAGGGGCTAAGTCACGGCACAGTGCGCACCAATCAGGGCTGTCATAAAGGTGACACATCCACGAAGCGAGCTAGGTAATATCTAGCCCTTGGCATCTCTACAAATCTAAAAAATTTGGAGACCTGCTATCAAAATACTAGAAAAAAGAAAGTTTACTAGTACATAGGCCCCTTGCCCATAACACTTCTCAAGACAAATCATAAACAAAGGTGAAATATAATTCTTCTTCTTCGCACATTTAATACCAGAAAGGCTTGAAATAAAGATCAGGAGCTCAGTTGTGCCACAGTCCTTGTATCCCAAGGGATGGTTCCCAGTTTGTCCTGAACAGCAGAGGACAGGGGCCCACATTCCAACAAAGAGGTTAGAATTGGTCAGCTAGTGCACGGACCCTGGAGACATACTATCTCAAAAAAAAACCGTTGCCCCTTCTTCCTTCTAGAAGAACTCTGGGAAAGATTACTCTTGAGAGCCAGGATGTCCCCTCAGGGCACAGCTGTAGGAGTGTTTAATGAGTCTCAACAATTACTCTAACTATGGCTTGAATGAACATGGGAGACCTGTTTCAAGAGACTTTATAACCTGGTGCATAATTCGCAGTTTTCTCTATCCTGTGAGCCATCCTGCTGCCAAGAGGAGGAAGCTTATCTTCAGGCTCCATCCAGGGCAGCTGCGGCCACCCCTTCTGCTCCATGGTCAGAAGACCTGGGCTCCCCTTCTGAACCGTCCAAGTCTTCTCTCTTCTGCCTCAGGGACAGAGGACTCCTGCTCCACACCCGGCCTCCAGAAAGGAACGATAACTGTGTTGGACCAGCTGGCTGTAAACTGCCCGTCTGTGGGAGAGGAGTGAGGGCCACAGGACCATGGCCCTTTCTGAGAGCATCTGAGCTGCTCTCTAGGTAGGGCCTGTGGACAGCAGAAAACAGTGACATCAAAAGATAGGTAGCCAGCAACCACACTACGTATATTGTCCCCCTTGACGCTTACAACACCTCCAAGAGGTGAGTAGAATTGTTTTGTCTTTTTTATTTTATCAGATGAAAAAATTGGTGAATTGAATTGCCTGAAGTTACACAGAGAAAGAATGGCAAAACTAAGACTCACACTTTAGCTCCAGAACCCAAGGTCTCAAGAAAGACTAAGAGAGAGAGAGAGAGAGAGAGAGAGAGAGAGAGAGAGAGAGAGAGAGAAAGAAACCCTTCCCATCTGAAAATGGTTACTTTGGGGGCTCATTCATAAAAACAGGGTGAGGAAGGGGTAGTTTTGATTTGGGTATTTCAGTCCTGAGCTCTCCGCCTCCTGAAGGAATGGTGTGTGTGTGTGTGTGTGTGTGTGTGTGTGTGTGGGTGTTTATGTTACCCATGATGCCAAGGGGAAGTATTTGGCCTCTGTGTCCCTGAAAACCTATCCTCAGCACTGTCACACTCAGAGCACAAATACTTTCCAGGAAAAAGGATTTCAGTGGCTTGTCACTACCTGGAACTTTGGTTAATTCCAGTGAACTCAGGGCTCTCACTCTGTCTCTAGCTTTCATGCTGATGCTTCTCCTGGCTCCTCTCCTTATAGGCATATGGTCCTTTCACCTCTTTCCTCAGTCTTTCAGCAGAAATCACCTCTCCCATGATAACACTGCAGAACTTGAAGTCCCTGTGCTCAGAAACTTCTCTTCTCTGTTTCCCTGTGTGTTTAGTTCTCATATTGATTATATCAACCACTTCTTATCTGGTGCAGATTTTTCTTACATTTATTAACTCTCTTTTTAATCAACTTATGATTGTCCTTGCACTAGATTGTCATTCAAATGTTGGCTTACTCATCAGTCATTTTATATTGTCAAATATCTAAGTTTGCATTAAACAAAGGTTGCATATTTCTATTACCCAAAAAAAGTGTAGTTCAATTTATATTCACTATCTTAATTTTTAGTATGCAAGGAATCAAATCCATACTAAAAATTCCCCACAGTATAACCACAAACTTCTTTTCTAGGCTGATTTCCCACTTGTGCGTGTTTTCTCCATTATTCCTTGTTTTGTTTTAATTTCACATTTTTCTTTTGTTTCTTGGCCATACCCTTTTCCTCTCCTGACTTGTCTATTCTAACCTTTTGCCCATTATTTCCTACTGCATTTTTGGTCCCCTTCTTAGCAGTGTGTGAGACTCATGTGTATTCTGAATACTAGTGCTTCATTGATTATGTGTTTAGCAGACACATCTTTCCAGGCCAAGACTTATCTTTCCCATTTCTCTATAGTGTCTTTTTCTTATAAATGTTTTCAATTTCATTTAAAGTAGTCAAAGTGTAGGAATTTTTTCTTATGTTTTGTGTGTTTTGTGCTGGTTTAAGAAATTAATTACATTTCTTGTATCATAAACATATTGTCCTCTAAAATTTTTTCAGTGTAATTGAGATATAATTGACATATAACATTGTATAAGTATAAGAAGAACAATGTCTTGATTTGATATGCTTACATGTTCCTCTAAATTTTTTGAAGTTTTGCTTTTCACAAATGATCCTTTAAAGATTATTTTTCATAGGTAGGTATCCCATTGTTCTTAACTGCATGGTCAGTTCCTCCTTTCCCTGCCCATTTCTAAACCAAGCAATGTCATATGCCTGCTGCTAATAAATGCTTGATCTGGGTCTGACTCTATAGTCTGTTAATAGGTCCATTTTTCATTCCCAATAACAGCACTACTCCACTGTTTGAATTTCCATAGCAAATCATCTTGAGTCCTAATGGGACCATTACTCCCTCCTTATTCTAACCTGTCTTAGCTCTTTATGGCTCCTCATTCTTCTGCATGCTAAATTTCATGTTTAAAAGAAACTGGTAATATTTTGATTGAGATTGCATCCAATTCATAGATTAATTGGAAGAGAACTGACAATTTTACCACATTGAGTCTTGCCATTAACATTGCTTATCTCTTTATTTTTTCGGTATTCTTTTATTTTTTTTGTCCTTCAGTAAAATTTTGTAATTTTTGAAACCAGTTGGACCTCTTTTGTTAGAATTATTTCTAAATTCCTTAGTATTTTCTATTGCTGTTGTGAGAAGTCTTTATAAAAATTGTATTTTCTGATTTATTATTATTTAAGTATACAAACAGTCTTGATTGTTTCTAATATTGGTCTACATGAAACAAATTTGCTGATATCTCTAGAGACTCCTATGGGAATTCTTTTTTCCCCCACTCAATTCTTCCACCCTACTCCCTACCTAGCTCCCCCCCATACACCGACATCTGTCAGCTGCTCTCTATCTATGAGTCTGTTATTATTTTGCTTGTTAGTTTTGTTCATTAGATTCCACATATGAGTGAAATCATATGACACTTGTCTTTCTTGGGAATTATTGACTTAATATAGAGATTATCTTGGGTTTTCTTTGTGAACAATCATATTTTCTGTGAATTTTGTTCTTTTGTACTTTCCAATTCTAACACAGCAAAAAAAATCTAGTGTTACTTTACAAATAGGGCAGGACTTACATGTTTTACACAGAGGACTCAAATTAGCTCATTACTTCATGTAGATCTGTAGGCACATCTCCTGTACCGAAGATAAATTATAAGCCTTTAGGGCCTTGTTAATAGTTGGAAACCTCAAGGAGCCGTAACAGAATCAGCTCTGGCTTGCTGAGCGTTCTTTTTGTTTCTCATACCTACGTATTCACATTTCTTTCTTTCAGATTTGGTTATGTGTATATTTCATTATTTTTAAATTTATTTAGAATTTCTATGTACTTTACTTGGAATGGGCTCTGTCCACATCAGCTTAGTTTGCCATATTGCCAAGAATCACACCCCTAAAAATCTTATACTTCCACACCAAAGGAATTAGCCATACTCTCTGAGCCCTTTGGCTTTATTGAACCCTCTCAACCCTAAGATATTGTGATTCTGTGCAAAGATAAGAAAAGGCATTTCAGGGAATAATTCCAAATTCTTTTAGGTTCGGAGATAGACAATCTGGAAATTTTAGGTTCATTATATTTGGGGGAAATATACTTAGATCTGCATCCCCTGTGCCTAGCACATAACTCACACATGTTGAGAAGAATATTTTAATGAATTATTGAGTAGAGTTCTTTTTGGGAAAATTAGTGAATTATTCAGGATACCCTGGGAAAAGGATATTAAATAGTACAATATAAGATAATAAATGCTAAAGTTAATAAATGATCTCAAACTGTATAATTGTTTAAACAGAATAAAAGGGTATGTCCCTCCTATGCAATAGTCCCAGTGGGTATCTTTGGTGGTGGGTGGCTCTGGTATGTGGAGAACCAGAGACACAAGCTCATTTCACCATGTGACTCCACCATCCCATTCAGCCCCTTGGCCATTTTATCTAGCATGCACAAGGGGAAACAAGTATGGAGGAAGCCCAGAAATGGAACACATAGATGAACTGGCAGTTGAAAACTCAGTCACATGGCCACACCTCAGTGCAAGAGAGCCTGGGAAATCCAGTCTACTTGTGTATTCCGGAAGAAGAGAACAACATGGGTTTGGATAAGGCTCTGCCATAGTTAGTATGCCTCAGAGTACAAGTGGATCAAAGAGGAGAGGATCTATAGTCAATAAGCTAAGGAAACATTACAGTATTTCAGGTAGAAAATGATGATTATCTAAGCTAAAGCTCTGAGACAGTAGCTAGAAAAGTTAAATTATGTGAGGTTTCTTTTAAATAATCAACAAGATCAGATGTAGAAGTGAAGGAGAAACTGGGTGTGTGTGCCTGTGAGCATCCCACATGTGGGGAACCGAAGAAATAAACCCTGATTTAACTCTAGAAATATTAAGCTCAAACTTATTGGTTCATAAAATGAACAATATTTCACAATGAACTCTCTGGGAGTGACTAAAAAAACAAAAAACACGAAGTATGGTTCCACACCTGAAAAACAGCCTGCAAACTACTTAGGTTGGATGTGCAAAGTAGAGGGTTTGGACAGACATGATGGCAGAATGACTGAATGTAAAAATATGGTAGAGAGACATCAAAGGGACAGATACAGATCTGAGAGTTTACTATGCTGTCCTTGAAGTGACTATAGAATTGGATGAGTCACCACAAGAAATAAAATAAAGGGAAGACCAAAGAGAAATGCTTTGCAATGATCTATATTAGAGAGTTTACAAAAAGGTAAAACTTATCAAAGGAGGTGGTGAAAGTCTTATTTGAAAATGGAATCTGGGGGAGGAAATTCACTAGGCTTGTTTTTCCTGGATCATAACTCTGTGGTCCTTGTGATTTATAATCTTTCAGTGTCAGTGCAAATACCTTTTACTCCCTGGGCCTGGGATCACTATGACTTTGGTCACTGGAACAATTTCTAATTTCCAGGCTGGTCCTTGTATTATCACACCTTTTGCACTGGTGTATTTTGCCAAAGACTCCAAAACGCTGTCATTTCCAAATCGTTTTTAATAAAATTGCCATGTGATTCTGGCTTCTCCATTAAGTTGTAAGGTCCCTGAGAGCAGAGACTCTGTCTTACAGGTTGAATAAATAGATTGCATTTCCACATATTTTTTATTTTTCCATAAGCCTAACAAAGTATCTAGTTCACGCAATGTGAGAATTAAGTACTTGTTAATTGATTAAATCCCATACGGTTGGGTAGTGGCACTGGGATGGGGGAGGTTGGGCAATTCTGATTCAAAAATTGCTCACTTCTTAGACATGAGTGTCCAGGCCTAAATGTCAATTAGTCCCACTGATCAACAAGGATATTTTCCCCAAATACTGGCTTTCTCTGGATTTAGTAAACTCAGTTGCAGAGATGACTTATCATTGAGGCAAAACTGGTGGGTAAGGAAGATCATTATACTAGTACACAGTAACTTCACTAAAATTCTGGATTTCTCTCCCCAATCTTAATAAAAGAATAATGAGGGAAGATAATCAATCCTCTACCCTGGATTTTATCCTCCTGGGAGTTAGCGGTCAGCAGGAACAGGAAGATTTCTTCTTCATCCTCTTCCTGCTCATTTACCCCATCACACTGATTGGAAACCTGCTCATCATCTTGGCCATTTGCTCCAACATTCGCCTTCACCACCCCATGTATTTTCTCCTTGCTAACCTCTCCTTTGTCGACATCTTCTTCTCCTCTGTAACCATCCCGAAGATGCTAGCCAACCATCTCTTGAGCACCAAAACCATCTCCTTTGGGGGATGCCTGACACAGATGTATTTCATGATTGCCTTGGCTAACACAGATAGCTATATCCTGGCTGCAATGGCATATGATCGTGCTGTGGCCATCAGCCGGCCACTTCATTACACAATGATTATGAGCCCACGAACTTGTATCATGCTAATTGTTGGGTCTTGGGTGGTTGGAAACGTCAATGCCCTCCCCCACACTCTGCTCACAGCTCGCCTGTCCTTCTGTGGAAACCAGGAAGTGGCCAACTTCTACTGTGACATTACCCCTTTGCTCAAGCTGTCCTGCTCTGACATCCACTTTAATGTGAAGATGATGTACCTTGGGGTTGGTGTTTTCTCTGTGCCATTGCTGTGCATCATCATCTCCTATGTTTGGGTCTTTTCCACGGTCTTACTAGTACATGTTCCATCCACCAAGGGTGTGCGCAAAGCCTTCTCCACCTGTGGTTCCCACCTCACAGTTGTTTCTTTGTATTATGGGACAGTCATGGGCATGTATTTCCGCCCTCTGACTAGCTACAGTCTAAAGGATGCTGTGATAACTGTGATGTACACGACAGTGACTCCAATGTTAAATCCTTTCATCTACAGTCTGAGAAATCGGGACATGAAGGCTGCCCTGGGGAAACTCGTCAGTAAGAGATTCTCCACGTAACGGATGTGAGGTCGTATTGGAGACTGTAGTTACCATTAGGAGGCACCTGGAAATCCATCTCCAATGTCTTCCCCTCTAAAAAAAAACTGCCTTTGATCTTTCTAGTTAGAAATTCTCCTCTCCTGAGAGTATTGTGCTAAGTGAAATAAGCCAGTCAGAGATAGACAAGTATCACATGATCTCACGTGTATGTGGAATTTAATAAACAAAATAACAAGAGAATCTCCACGTAACCGATGTGCGGTCGTATTGGACACTGTAGTCACCAATTAAAATGCACTTGGCAACCCATCCCCAATGTCCTCACTCTTCAAGAAGCCACCTTTGCTCTTTCCAGCCGAAGATTATTCTTCTCCAATATATGTAACAATTCACGATTCATCTTATTGACATTGTCACTTTGAACACACTGTTGTCCTTTGGCAGAGTTACAGCACTGGAATAGTGGGTTCATGTCCCAGCTACGGTCTTGTCTCTCAGAGTAAAGTAGAAAAGGCATGAAGCTCAGGTTCCACATGCACATTTAGGAACATCTGCCTGCCACTCTCAGGATGTGAGTATAGTGATCGTTCTTTATTTGAAGGATATAAACCATTCATCAAATGGCCAATGTTTATTGGGCTATTATGTTTAACCATCTCCACTCGGCTTACCACCTTCTGAGAGCAGGTCTTAATACATCACTCTACCTTTCATAATCTTGGTCATAGAAACTATATCCAATAATTCTTGGCGGAAAGTGGAATGAACAAATGAAAAAATATCAGCCTCTGAAATGTAATGTGCCAATGACAAGGCATAATCATACTAGTTGTTACTTACCCATCTGGGAAATCTTTAAATACACTGACCCGGGGAAGCATTCTTGTTCTTGCTGTATTCTGAAGCAAACTAGACTGTTTCTAAAGAGCAGACGACTCTCCCTCAAATGACACTCAATAGTTATTGCATTCAAAAGTAATAAATATTCTAATTCAATTCATATAATAAAGTGTTGATTTAATTACTTATAAAATTAAATAAAGCTACACTGAAAAAAATCAGGGTGCCAAATAAGTGAAGGAAAAAGAGAAGTATTGAGAATTAGGTGGCCTGGCTTCTCCAGAATATAAAGATGAGCTTTAATTCTGGATGGCCAGCCCTGGTTATGTAGGTGATAGTCCCCAAACAGAGGTAGTTAACCCAGCAGGTCACTCAGTAACCACTAAGAAATTCCATTACCTATGATTTGATTCTGTTCCTGAGAAAATTATAAAATTTTTCTCAAAATATGAATAAGATATAAATAATTGTCCTTAAATATCATAGTCCCAAACAGGACAACATTTTGAAGGGGTAGATTGACTGTGTCTTGGAACAGTATGCACTTTGTTTTATTATCTACTATTTTAATCTGCCAGTAAAAATATAAAATTATCTCTTATAGCTCATTCACATTGCCAAGAATTGTCCATGAATGTTAGAAGACGGTGTTATTCATCTTTTAATGCTTTCTATGCCTCTAAAATACCAAGGATGAGAACTAGACCAATTATCCTTTTTTTAAAAAACCCAAAAGAATTTGATTACAAATGCATATGAATCTCTGTGAATGAATGACCAAATTATGGAGAGAATGAAGATATTTCATTTAGGGAATTTTCAAAGTTGGCCAATGAAAATATTACGTGAATTTCTGGTCTGTCTCTCCCCAGGGGAAGAGGAGGATTGGGGCTCGGTTTTGTTCTGCTGTAGCTTCAGCACTTAGTGCGGACATATAGTCATTAGTTGATTAATTCGTATTGAATTAAACAAATGCAATATTATGTTTAAATAATGAATACAACAAGATTAATTTTCCTGTCGTGGGTAAACAAAAAACCCAAATGGTATGAGATATTTCAAATATTTCCCATAGTAAAATATTAACTGCCACAAGGATGTTATACAAGAAGAGCTGAGGATATAAACTCTTAGAAGAATTCCTTACCACTAACCTGCTCTGTCAGTCTGACATTATTTCTGTTTTAATACAGACAAAAGAATTTGACCTCCATACTGTATTCTGTACAATAACCATAAGAATCAATATGTATGTTTATACCATTAAATGCAAATAAAAGTCTACAATGTAGTTAGATGTAACTTATTACTAAATATTGGTGGTCCTAGGGGTATTTGTGACATTATTCAGATAAATAGATAAGTAGACAGATGATAGATGGTAGACACATAGATGCATAGATGATAGATGACAACAGCTCTACGTGAAGCAATGATGAGAGTTTGCCTTGAAATAAGATTGGATAGAGACAAGTAAGGGAGCAGAAAAGGGTGGTGAGATCAGGAGTTTAATTAGGCAGCTCTGAAGAATCTAAAGAGCTCTAACGAATTTAGAGCAAGCTAAACAAACAGGGAACATATAGATAAAGGAGCTAGAAGCCAAGGCAATGTGGAAAGGGAAACAACAGAAGGTGGCAATTTGTATGGAAGTTGTAAGTAAGAGGATGAGTTCTAGGTTTTAACCTTGAGCTGCTGAAAAACAAATAAGGTTGAGCCTTTAATGAAAATAGGGAACATGGCTCTGATCCTTTTGGGCATGTTTTCAAGAGATATCCAAATGAATAGTAGAATGAGAGGTAAGACAAAGCCTGGATCAGAGTTGATAAGTGAAGTTATAGAAATAGATGAAATCATCTAGGAGTAGGAGAGTCAAGCCTGGGATTCCTGCAGAATGACTAAATGTTTACACAGAATGAGGATCCTAGTGGGGGAGAAAGGCATTTGTACAATTTAGAACTGATATCAGGCTCTATGTTTGTCTCCTTTTTGTGTCAGCCAAAGAGCACAGCAGAGTGTATTTGACAGTAATTTGGAGTGGGCATGCAACTGAACTGTAATTATCTATACAGTATTTACAAAAAGCCAGCGACCATAACGATCATAATGACCATAACAACCGGTTGCTATGTCGCTCACTGTGGCCAGCTAACTGGCCCCATCAGGGGGTGGGGCCCTCTGGCCAACCTTGCAGCTCCTCCCGTGGGCCCTCCTCCCTGCCTACCTGCCCCTGATCAGACTCTCCCACCCTGATCAAGAGCGGGCCTACGGCCAAACGCCCCCTCCCTTCCCCTGGGCCAGCCCCGACCTCGATC
>NW_005357594.1:29894-32273 GCF_000412655.1 Myotis brandtii
TGGCCGGCCAACCTCCTGTAGACCCTCCTCCTGCCTGGACCCACTTCAGATCGGCCCCCCCACCCCATCAGGGGCAACCACCCATGGCCCCTCCCCAGGCTGCTGGCCATTGCTTGACACCCCTTACCTCATTCAGGGGTGGGGCAAGCTGGCCCACCACCCACAGCCCCTCCCCATGTCCAGCCCCACCCCCAATCGGCCCCCCAACCCTAATCGGGGGTGGGCCCACCAGCCAATCGACTGAGGCCCTTTCCCCCAGCTGGCCTAGTTCTGATCACCCGATCAGGGCAGGCTGGCCAACCTCTCGCCATCTCCTCCTCCCAACAGGCTTAGCCCTGATCCACCCAATTGGGGCCAGGCCAACTGGACCCCACCCATGCGTGAATTCATGCACTGGGCCTCTAGTACAATATAAAACACATGAGCAAAAATATAATATATGCACATACAGTACAAAGACATAAATAAGGAAGGAACTTTATTGTATCTTTCTATTTTATCTGTTTGAAATACTGTATAATAATAATTCTTTTAAATATTAAATGATGGTCTTTCAGAGTAACCAATGAAATTACTCTTTAACCTTGACACTACTAGCTCTCCCTCATCCATAACCATCCAGTAAGTCACCAGTTTCTGTGGATAAACTATCTTTATCATTTCTGTATCTTTCCCGCTCTTTTCTCTTCCCAGAGCTGCAATCTTCCTTTGGACCCTCAACACATACACCAGTTTGTTTGTTTTTTTAAAATTTTGTTTTATTGCTTAAAGTATTACAAAGAGTATTACATATGTCTCCCCCTTTCTCCCCCCTTGAAATTCCCACGGCCTCCCCTACCCACAGTGTCTTGTGTCCATTGGTTATGCTTATATGCATGCATACAAGTCCTTCGGTTGATCTCTTACCCCCCGTCCCCCCAACCCTCCCCGGCCTTCCCACTGTAGTTTGACAGTCTGTTTGATGCTTCTCTGCCTCTGGATCTATTTTTGTTCATCAGTTTATAATGGTCTTTATTATCCATAAATGAGTGAGATCATGTGGTGTAAGAGTTCCTTCTTTTTTACAGCAGCATAGTATTCCATCGTGTAGATGTACCACAGTTTTCTAATCCATTCATCTACTGATGGGCACTTAGGCTGTTTCCAGATCTTAGCTATGGTGAATTGTGCTGCTATGAACATATGGGTGCATATATCCTTTCTGATTGGTGTTTCTGGTTTCTTGGGATATATTCCTAGAAGTGGGATCACAGGGTCAAATGGGAGTTCCATTTTTAGTTTTTTGAGGAAACTCCATACTGTCTTCCATAGTGGCTGCACCAGCCTGCATTCCCACCAGCAGTGCATGAGTGTTCCCTTTTCTCCGATCCTCTCCAGCACTTGTTGTTTGTTGATTTGTTGATGATAGACATTCTGACAGGTGTGAGATGGTACCTCATTGTTGTTTTGATTTGCACTTCTCAGATGATTAGTGACTTTGAGCATGTTTTCATATGTCTCTTGGATTTCTGAATGTCCTCTTTTGAAAAGTGTCTATTTAGGTCCTTTGCCCATTTTCTGATTGGATTGTTTATCTTCCTTTTGTTAAGTAGTATGAGTTCCCTATCAATGTTGGAGATTAAACCCTAGGCACTGACATTTTGTAACCAAATCATGGGCGTTGGATCCCTTTGCCGTCTTCTATGACGTCACTACTGACACCCACACTTAAGGGGAGGGCACACATTCACACCACACGAGGAAGGTGCAGACCATGTCACTGAGGAGAGAACCGGTGACCCCAGAGGTGCATGCCTTGCCCAGGATCACAGACGGTCAGAATGCAGAGCCTGAGATAAACCCAGTTGTGTCCTCAAAGGTGGGGTCCTAGGTGCACCCAGGTTTCCTTAGGGGCTCAGGAAAGGCTGTGCTGGTGGAATTGTGTACAGACATAGAGATGGCATGTGGGAGATGGTGGGCATTTGCCAGCCTAGCCAGGCATTGGCCAGTATTTATCTGAAAAGGAACCCAGATTTGGAACCACAGATGTACACCTCTGGTCATAACCCACCCAGGGTGGAGAGAACTGGGCTCCCTTTATACTGAGCTCACATTTAAGCAATTCTGAATCACACCCTCATTGGATAATTGGAAAGTTGAGGCACATAGACAGGCAGATACTGCCCAGGGTCCATGACATTCAGAGCCCAGAGTTGAGGAATGTTCAGGCCTTCCAGGCCGAGGCTCCCACCTCCCCGACAGAGTTGGTCTGGACATTAGAAATCCTGACATACTGGGCAGCTCCTGCCTGTTCCTCCCTATGTGGGGCCTGTTTTGTACTGGGATCCAGAAAGGGAGCACTGGCATGTACACACACACACACACACACACACACACACA
>NW_005357594.1:32656-73327 GCF_000412655.1 Myotis brandtii
GGGTCTGCAGACAGCAGCCCACAGGACTACTTGCATAGCTGTCATGAGATGAGGGGACTCAGGGAAGACAATCCCAGGTATGAGGTCACTATCCAATAAGACTTGAAACCCCCATAATGAGGCAACCACATCTAGCCCACCAGGCAGCTCACTTGCCAAGAGGCATTTGCCAGTGCAAGATATTCTCTTGCTGTGTTCCCAGTGATTGGTGCTCTTGCTTCCGGAGACTCCGCAGTGAGAGCTTTTCCAGACGGTGCCGACGTTGGTTCAACCCTCGTCCCGGACGTATCTGTCCACTTTCTAGAATTTGGCCTCAGGTAACACAAGGTGGCCGGGGTCAGAACAATCCTGGCCAGGCCACCTCTGTGAGCCACCCCTGTGCAGCCCACATACCCCCGGGACAGAAAGAGGTTGCTGGGTCTTGGATAACCTAGCAGTCCTGTCATGGTCACACCCAGGACAGGGCAGGCAGGTGGAGATGGGCTTCCAGAGGGGTCCCTCACCTGTGCCAATGGACATCCTAGTCCTCAGGCGGTCCTTTTCCTCCGCAGTGGATGTCTCAGCAGATCACAGTGTGTGTGTGTGTCTGGAGTTGAGGATCACAGGGGTAGAGAACCAGCAAAACAGGGCTCTGAGGCTTTCCTCCTGGTGACTGGGAACTGTCTTTACAGAGCTCCGCACAGGAGAACCGAGAGGAGCTGACAGATGGAGTCCTCACCTCCATGCCCCTGTAGGAGACACAGGTGCCCCATACATCCTCCAGCGTGCAGCACAGCCGGAGGGTGAGTGTAGGTGCTGGGTTGACCCAGACTCCAGGACCCCTTGCAGTCAAAGAGGCCCTCAGGTTTGAGAAGGTTCCCTGCTACTCCCCCCAGGTCCCTCCCAAATTCCAATTTCCAAAGGAGTCTGGGTTCCCCTCTCCTCCTCCCAACCCACTCTCACTGTCTGTCCCCTTTTAGATGAGATGAAATCACTGTCCACAAAGTTTTGGGAATATCAGAGGAGCGACTTTGCTCCATTTCGCTTTATGCTCAGTCACAAGTATTTTTGCATTTTTCTACAGACTTTCCTTTTGTTTTTAATATAGATAGATAGATAGATAGATATGTAGATAGATGATAGATAGATAGATAGATAGATAGATAGATAGATAGATATTTCAGAGAGGAGAAGGGAGGGGTGAGAGATAGAAACTTCAATGAGAGGGAATCATTGATTGGCTGTCTCCTGCACTCTACCTCCTGGGGATCGGGCCCACAACCTGAGCATTGAACCTAAGACCCTTCAGTTTGCAGGCCAACACTCTATCCACTTAGCCAAACCAGCTGGAGCCAGACTTTCCCTTTCTAATGCCCATTTTCAAGTGTCCATGTTGTCCTGACAATCCTTACACACCTTCTCCCACTCTTACACATCATTGTGATTAGTGGGGATGCTTTCCCCAAAAGGATGTGGGGCTCAAGGTACCAAGTCTGTTGCTTTGCCATTTGCTGCCCCGAGGACCACATCCCTGTGGCCCCTCCAGGTCAGGGACTGGGGCCTCCCTGGGCTGCACAACATACCAAGGGTGGACCTGTTATCAAGGCTGGCGATCCATCTCCTCATTGGACATGATCCCCTTCTGTTGCCATGTCAGCTGTGCTGCCCTGAACACCCAACTTGTCCTCATATCCAGACCCGCCCACTCCAGGAAAAGCCTTTATCTTCTCATCTTAGAATGGGATGTTCTGTCAGAAATCCCAGGGCTGATACTGTTAAAACAGGGAGGTGCTGTCCTTCCTCTGCTAAGAAATGACCTCAGGTATTAATGTGTTTCATCAGTCCCCACCTACAAGTCTACTTTTCCTGCCAGGAATATTTTCTCATGTCAGTGTGAGAAATTTTCAAACCTGTGAAGAATATTTGTGAGGTTATTTGAGCTAAAGTGTCACCAATTTCCAGGAAACAAAAATCTCAACAGATGGAGATAATGCTCTGGAGAATGGCAGCTTTGCACCTTATTTTATACATTAAAGTTCAAACAGGAGACCTACGTGGGTCCCATGAAATCCATGGGTGATAGATTAGGGAGCCAGGAGAAAGGAAAGCAAGGAAACCTCTGAGATTGATGAACAGTAAAATGATAGACACGAACTTCTGTCACTTAGGTGTGTGCAGGGTGGTTAACAGTCAACAACGAACTCAATAACAATGGGGGGAGTGTGGTCTCTGCAGAGAGCAGAGCGGTGCTTGTGCTTTGAGGGTCTGAATAAAGGAAAATTACGTTGACATTCCAAGGATATGTCATTCTAGATGCAAAAAGAAAATAGACTCAGTTAAGGTAAAGATTGACCCTGCTCAGGGAAGATGCAGGTCTAGCATGTGACTGCCCACCATAAACTGCTTTTAGTTTGCAAGTTTTAATTTCAGACCATCCTTTGTGGTTACTTTAGGTCTCTGAGTTTGCAAGGCCGTCAGGTTAGTATGTGGCCCCTTTGGTCACTCCTGCCCCACCTCTTGCCACCAATCACTGAGTGCCTGGGGGTTCAGTCTGAGCTGCAGCCCCCAACCCACCTGGCAGTTTATGAGCTGCCTCTGATGGCATGTGCCCCCTCTGTCCCAACACAGGGTAGAAATCAGACCGCTATGGGGCCTGCAGCTACAGCTTCATCACCACCCGCTGGCCTAGACAGCATGCCAGCTGCCTGCAGCACACAGGTGCCCATGAACATCTTTGCAACCTGGGAGGTCGACTACTCCAGCCCACCTGCGTGCCCAGGCTATGCAGCCTCACTTTGACCAAACTGCTGATTCTCCAGGCGCTGGAAACGGAGCTCACCTCCGTAGTGCTTGCTGTGAGGCTGAAGGACAGTAAGTGCGTCCTGAGGTCTGATGAGATTATGCTGCCCCCCAGGGGACCAGTGAAGACCGACCTGGCACTGACCTTCTCCCTGCAGTACCACCACTCCCTCAAGAGAGAAGGCAACAAGCTGCAGATCATGCTGCAGCAGAAGCAGCTCCTGAAAAACCAGACCATCCTGCAGTACAAGACCCTTGCCGTGGGCACCATCAACGTGGCTGAGGTGATGCAGCGAGACCCTGAGGATGGCCAGGTTTTGAGCCTCTACACCCCATTCAGGGAGGCATCTGCCCACGTGGCTGAGGTGAGCATCTCCTCCCTGTCCAGCCAGCCCATGGACCCCAAGGACAGCACCCAGCAGGCCAAGTCCAGGGTTCATTACTCTGAGGTAGAATATGAAATCATGTCTGAACAGCAGGCCAGCTGTGATCCTGGATACAGGCAGGACCAGGTGGAGGAGGACTTCGAAGTGGAAGAACCCAAGAAACAACACCAAGGAGTAGGAAGATCGCCACTCATGGCCAGGCAACAAGATGCCAACAAGGAAGTTAAGGCGTGGCTGCGCAAGGTCCAAATGTGGAAGGAAGACCTGGACCTGGAGGAAGAGTCTTTGGAGAATATCCCCAAAGTGGAGGAGGACGTGGATCTGCTGTATGACTCACTAGGAAACTTCAGTGACAGTGGCCCATGAGAGTGTCCTGAGCACCATCCTCTCATGGATACAGAGATACTGACACTACAATTCCCATCGCTCAAGCCAGTGAAGATCTAGGTGGCAGGGACACAGCACTACTTCAGTGCTGCGCTGTGGGTCTTCATGGAGCTGCTGTCACACAAGGAGCCCGACTGGCTGGGCAACATGTGCTTCCTGGTCATCTCACTGGGTTCCCACCCTGTGACCAGGTACCTGCGCTCTGTGCGTTACCGCTACCACTTCTTCTAAGACCTGGCCTGGCGGGACCTGTTCCCCAATCTGGAGGCCTGGAGGGCCGTGCAGGACACACTGGGCATGTGTTGAGAATCACACAGTACATCCAGGGGGCCAACTGTGTCCACCAGCTGCCCATCAAGGAAGCCATGCTCTCCTACAAGCAGAAGCGCTCCATGAAGAAGTGTCCTTCCACTTCATTCCCTTCGTGGGGATGGTCGAATTTGAAATAGCGGGACTGCCTTGGGCCACATCAGGAGACACAGACCATGCAGTGTCCTTGGGTTTCAGCCTGCTTTCATCCACCCCGCCATACAGGTTTTCACCACCTAAGAGGCCACACTACCACCTCCCCAAGGCAGAATATCAGCACCAAGCTGATGGGGCTTCGGGTGGATTACTGGATGGCAGCCCAGCCCACAGACAGGAAGAGAGACTCAGAGAACCAAGACCTGCCTGGAACCAAAAACACGCTCAAGTGCACCTTCCAGTCTCTCCTGGTCAGCAGGCTGCCCAGCAGTGGTGAGGCTGCAGCCACGCCCTCCAGGTCCATGACGGTGGTCACCAAGGCGAAGAATGAGAAGGTGATGCTTTTGTCCAACGAAACCAAGGACAGGGATATGGAGTCCTAAAGCCAGTGGACGGAGGGCCTCCGAGCATGGTCTGCAGGGCCAAGCACCAGCAGAAAGTGCTGCCAGTCCTCATCGACGGCATAAAGTGGCACAACATGACGCTCCTCCAGCTGGCAGTCCCCGGGTCCTCCGGCTGGCAGTCCCCGGCTCCTCCAGCTGGCAGTCCCCGGGAACATCAAGCACTTCCCCATCCGCATTTCTGGGCACTCCAAGTCCACCTTCTGGCCCTGCCTGTGTCCCTGCTGAAGCCAAGCAGGGGACATTTTTGTCTAGTACAGAGACAGACCATTGAAACATAGAGAAACCGTATTGTGTGAATGTGCTCACAACCTGGATACTAACTTGGTGCGCCCACTGGGAGCCCCCAACTGCTCTGTTTATTAAACAGAACTCTCTGGTGGGTGGGAAGTCAGGCAGGCCGTGCTGAGCTGGAGAATCATGGAAGGTGTGGACTCAGGACTCCTAACACACCCAGCGAGAACTGTACTCACCTTCTCCACCTGTCCTTTCTGGAGGCCAGGATTCTGCTGCCCCTGAGCAGAACACGGAGGCCATTCAGCCCAGCCCTGGGCTCCAGGGGCCAAACAGTCAAATGGCCCCAGCACCACTCACTCAGTTCCAAATAAACTTGACCTTCACAGGGGAAAAAAAAAAAGACCTGCACCGTGCAGACTGCCCAGGTACAAGGATTGGACAAACTGATCGAATACCTGGTGCCACCTTCCTGGTCATCAACCCCACCTTCATCCCCACCCATCCTTCTGTGTTAATACAGAACATTTGCTACTAACCAACGTGGGTGGGACTAACCATGTACCAGGTGAGCCCTGCCCCTCCACAGCACAGTGGACACTCAGCCACCTGCTTGCTGTGAGTCTTCAGGTCACTGCAGCTCTCTGAGTGTTTGTTTCTCTGAACATGGGGAGAGCCTAGGCCCAGCCTCATAGGGTTATTGTAGGGACTCGGGTGGAGGGGGAGTCCTCCCTAGAAAGTGCTCTCTGGGTACCTGGACAGTGGAGAGGTCTGCTGGAGAGGCTGTGGTTGTGCTAACCGGTCATTTTCTCTTCCTCTTGATGAAGCCTCTGCCTCATTTGGGATTTTTTTCTGGGCCTTGGGCTAAGGTCTTTTCTCATTTGATAAAGAGATTAGAGATTCCATTAGGGGTCCCTGTCCTGGGTGAAGCCAGGTTAGAAATCCCAGGGGAGAGCAGTGGGGCCCCAGGCTCACTCAGCTATCTAAGGGGGCGGTGGGGACTGGTTTGGGCTCATTCATTCAGGAAATATATGAGAAGCCCTGCCAGGTACAGACAGGTCTCTAGGCACTGACCATAATCCAGTGCTCAGAGCAGATTCCCAGCCTGCACTCCAGAGCTTCCTTCTAGTTGGCAGCGATTCAGCCACACTAGGCTGCACAGGCTCCCTTCCTAGTGTCCACAGGACAGTTGAAGTGACATCCTCCTGGCCTCCTCGAGGTATCGCTGCATCTTCCCATGTTTTGAAGAGGAGGGTGGACCTCTGGACCAGCACAAAACGTGACTGGGCTTGGAATCAGAGCCGTGAGGGAAGTATGGGGGCTGTGATTTGGAGAAGCTGGCAAAATCCTGGATCCCACATATGGTGGGATTTCTGCAAGAGGACAGAAGTCTGAGGGCTTCTCCTAGAAAAAAGAGAGGGAGTCAAAGAGAGCTGTGCATGTGGAGTGGGTAGTGTGTGTCAGGGGCAGGGGATGTGGCTGGGCCACACAGAGAAGAGCTCCCAGAGGCTGGGCTTAGGCAGGAGCTCAGAGCCGCTCAGGTTAGTGCCCAGGGCCTGCAGTCTGGAGGACTTCCTGGGGAGGGGACTTGAGCTGGGACTTCAGTGATGGAGATGGGAAGTTCCTTCCTTGGAAGGCACACAAAGGCAGTCATGGCGGTAACATGGTCTCTTCCTGGATCTACAGAAGCAGCTCCAGAGCAAGATGAAGAAACACCTAAAGAGGCAAGGCCAACTCTGGTGCCCTCTCCTGAGCCAGAGCAGGCTCCAGGCACAGCTGTCACTGAGCTCCCAGATGTGGACCCACCTGCAGCTTGTGAGCCACTCGCCTCAGCTCCTATGAGGCCTGTGGTCCCAGGTCCTGGGCCTCAGCATGTGTCAGCTGCCTCAGCAGAGAGGGCTCCTTCTCCCAAACAATAGCAGTTTTCAAAATGTTTGTGTTTATCTTACATATACTTTGAATTTTACTTTGTTTTTCTTATACTATTGAGTAAAATCAAATGTATTTTAAATAAAACTTAGTAAAATACTATTTAAAATAAAGTTAATTTAAATTATATAACATTTAACTCTGTGATCCTTCAAAGTGTCAATTTCAACATCATTAAGCAGATTCACAATTTTTGTCCACCATCACATGACATCACAATCCCTCTCCCTGTGTCTTTTGTGTTTGGACCCCTAGTGCAGACCAATCCAGGTGGTAGCTGTCATTGCTCATCCTCCCCACTCAGCCCCTGACAGCCTCTCTGTGTGTCTGTGGATTTACGTATTTTGGGTTTTCATTGAACTGAAATCATTGTATATGTTGCCTTTCATGTCTGACTAATTGATGAGAAGACATGACTGAATTTGATTTGGTTTGTATAAAATTAATAAAACCTCTTAGTTTTATTTGCCTCTTAGGAAAATCCCTAAGAGGCAAAGATTATATGTAAAAGAAAGAGGCCCCAATATTAAATATTTACATTACCTTGGGGTATGGACCACTTTGAGAATTATGATATGAGTGTTCAGAAACCTTAAGGAAATGCCTGGGTCTCTGAGACACCTTTAAAATCTTTCTTTTCTTGGACAGGCAGTGTTTAACATTTCTAGTGTGCATAGTATAAAAATATAAACTCAGACGTTTCCCTTAATTACCATGCATTAAGTATTAAAATATGTTTTTAAAGTTTTTGATAAATGAATTTTTTTTGTTTTTTTTTAAATATATTTTATTGATTTTTTTACAGAGAGGAAGGGAGAGAGATAGAGAGTCAGAAACATCGATGAGAGAGAAACATCAATCAGCTGTCTCCTGCACATCTCCCACTGGGGATGTGCCCGCAATCCAGGTACATGCCCCCGACCGGAATCGAACCCGGGACCTCTCAGTCCGCAGGCCGACGCTCCATCCACTGAGCCAAACCGGTTTCGGCGAATTTTGTTTTTTTTAAAATATGTTGTTATTGATTTTAGAGATAGAGGAAGGGAGAGGGATAGAGAGATGGAACCATTGATGAGAAAGACATGGATCAGCTGCCTCCTGCACCGCCTCCTGGGAATCGACTCAGCAACCTGGGCATGTGTCCTGACCCAGAATGGAATCAGCAAACTCAACGCACAGGATGATGCCCAACCAACCGAGTCACACCGGCCAGGGCTTCCTTCACCTTTTTTGTACTCAGTTCCGCAGCTTCCCCTCCCCTCTGACAGCTGCCAGTCTGCTCTCTAGGAGTCTGTTTCTATTTCGTTTGTTAGTTTTATACTGTCCACTAGATTCCACAAAGGAGTGAAATCATATAATACTTGTGTTTATCTAACTGGCTTACTTCATTTAGCATAATGCTCTTCTGGTCCACACATGCTCTTGCAAAGGGTAAGATTTCCTTCTTTTTTACAACAGCATAGTGTTGCATTGTGTAAATGTACCACAGCTTTTTATCCGCTCATCTACCGATGGACACTTGGGCTGCTTCCAAATCATGGCTATCTTATATAATAAGGAACTAATAAGCTAATTAGACTGAACAGCAGAACAAATGTCCGGACTACGATCCGGACAACCTTCCGAATGAAGCCGAGGCTGCGAGGGGCTGCGAGGGCCAGCCAGGGCTGCAAGGGCTGAGCCCCTTGCACAAATTTCATGCATCGGGCCTCTCGTAAATAACACTGCAATGAAGATACGGGTGCATATATTCTTTTGAATTAGCGTTTCAGGTTTCTTTGAATATATTCCAAGAGGTAAAATCGCTGGGTCATAAGGCAGTTCCATTTTTAATATTTTAAGGGAACTCCACACTGTTTTCTACAGTGGCTGCACCTATCTGCATTCTCACCAAAAGTGCACAAGGGTTCCATTTTCTCCACACCCTTACCAGCAGTGTTTGTTGATTTATTGATGGTAGCCATTTTGACAGGAGCGAGGTGATATCACATTGTGGTTTTAATTTGCATTTCTCAGATGATTAGTGAGTTTGAGGATCTCTTCATATGTCTATTGGCCATTTTTATGTTCTCTTTGGAGAGGTGTTCATTCATGTCTTCTGCCCATTTTTAAATCAGATTGTTGTGTGTGTGTGTTTGGGTTTTTTTTTTTGGCGGGGGGGCTGGGTTGGTGTTGAGTTGGATAAGTTCTTTATAAAGTTTGGATATTAACCCTTTATCAGATATATCATTGGTAAATTTTTTCTCCCATTCAGTAGTGTTTTTTTTTCCCATTTTGTTGATGGCTTCCTCTGTTGTGCATAAATTTTTTAGTTTGATGTAGTTCCATTTGTCTATTTTGTTGCTGTTTCCCTTGCCTGAGGAGATAGATCAGAAAAAAATATTGCTAAGACAAATGTTAGTGTGCTTACTGCTCATGTTTTCTTAAAAATATGTTTTTATTGATTTTTAGAGACAGGAAGGGAGAGAGATATATAAACATCAATGAGAGATAAACATAGATTGGCTG
Source organism: Myotis brandtii (assembly GCF_000412655.1). Classification (NCBI taxonomy): domain Eukaryota; kingdom Metazoa; phylum Chordata; class Mammalia; order Chiroptera; family Vespertilionidae; genus Myotis; species Myotis brandtii. Next base: position 41,745 of record NW_005357594.1, read on the forward strand.
CCTCTTGTACCCCCTTACTTGGGATTAAGCCCACAACCCAGGCATGAGACCTGACCGGGGAATCAACCTCTAGATGCTTGGGACAACCCTCAATCCACTCCGCCAACCGGCCAGGCTGCTTACAGTTTCTTCTACAGGTTTTATAGTTTCACCTCTTAGATTTATGTCTTTAATTTATTTTTAGTTTATTCTAGTATGTGGTTTAAGAAAGTGGTCTAGTTCCACTTTTTAAAATGTATTTGTCCAATTTTCCCAACACCATTTATTAAATGGACTGTCTTTACCCCATTGTATATTCTTGCCTCCTTTGTTAAGTATTAATTGACCATATAGGTGTGGGCTTGTTTCTGGGCTCTCTATTCTGTTCCACTGATTTAGATTTTTGTTTTTATGCCAGTACCATGCTCTTTTGATTAACATAGCCTTGTAGAATAGTTTGATATCAAAATTAACACCAAAGTAATAAAAATATTTAAATATATCAGCCTTTTGGGAAAACTGAAAAGTTATCTACAAAACATGGTTTACAAAAGTGTGATATAATATACTTGGTTTTCAATGACTTTTTCAGTGCATATTTACTCATAACATGATGTCAAAATGGGGTACAGTTATCCTGGGTGGACTCAGTCTACATATTACACTGAGGAACCAATGACCACTTCTAACACTGTAGATCTCTCTATATTCACCGACCTCATAGAAAATCCTGAACACTACCTCAGCAACCTCATGATTATAAAAATGCTTATTTGCTTTTCTTAAGAATTTCTGTTGGCACAGTAGGGGCAATTAGTGAAAATATGTTCTCTTCATGTTATGCAAAATTCTAAATTAGAAGCACTGGAATTTTTATAAAAATAGTCCTTAGTAAAAACTTCTGGAGTGTTAACTCAGAAAGTTTTCAGTGATGTTAATTTAAGTTACTAATACAATGAAAATTAATCTCAATACTGCTAGAGTAAAGCAGTAGATTTTATATAAAAATTTTTATTGATACAAACATCACCTGTTTTCTAGAAAAATATTAAAAATAATTTAATATGCAAAAATTACTAGGTATGTAGTTTTGATTTATATAATATGCCCTCAAATTTAAATGTAATTCTATGTAGCAATAAAATCCACATCTCTGGATTATCTATTACTTGCATAGAGGTGCCAAGAAACCATTTTCACTGCCTAGAGTAATGATTCTTGCTTTGAAAGGACATCTGTGGGATGTTGGTTTTGATGTAAACCTCATCATTTTGAATTTAAATTTAAATTAAGTAGGTTACCATTTTAACATCACCAAAATATATTGACCCAATATCGAAAGTCGGATCCATGTTAGAAATAAAGATTTGCAGTTAATCCTTTCCAAACCTGTCATTAGCATTTTATATTTATGCTCTTGGCTCTGTTTTTGTGCCTCACAGAATGAATTCAAACATAATTACACTATGGGGGAATGTTAATTAGTCAGTTTCCCCAAACTTGAGAACTTCAATGCAATGCTAATCTAGTTGTGTTACTTTGAGGCTTCACTGCTTAAATCCATTATAACATGGAATCCATAGCTCAGGATTGCAGAGAAGGGCTTCAGAGTAGAGTTTTTTGTGGTTATAATAATCCAATGGAGGGATCACTTCAGGAATTTTTGGAAGGTGGGTTGCTCTGTAGTAACTATGCTTCAATTGCCATGCAGTTCACCCAGAAATAGTTCAAGTTCTGAATATTTGGTTTGGAACAACTGTTTGATGGATATTCAGTTAAACACTTGGACATGAGCTCTTACCAGAAGGTCAAATCTCTGCCATTTATCTTGGAAGTTTTCTGCAGACATTCTACTCCTCTGTTAACTCTATACACTTCTGTGCTTGGACCCCCAGTGCAGTGACAGACAATGCCAACACAGAAGGCTCTGCTTCAGAAAATATAATCCTGCAGTGGCATGTCTTAAGTTCAGCTTCTTGTCTTTCAAAATTAAGGGCTATTCCTCTTTCAAATGGAAAGTTCTCTTGAATCCTATATAATAAAAGGCTAATATGAAAATTGACTGAATGGCAGAACGACCAGTCGTTATGACACGCATTGACCACCAGGAGGCAGTGCTCAACACAGGAGCTGGCACCTGGTGGTCAGTGCGCTCACACAGGGAGAGCGCTGCTCAGTCAGAAGCTGGGCTTATGGCTGGGGAGCGCAGCGGTGGTGGCAGGAGCCTCTCCTGTTTCCATGGCAGTGCTAAGGATGTCCGACTGCTGGCTTAGGCACCCTCCCCATGGGGAGCAGGCCTAAGCCGTCAGTTAGACATCCCCCGAGGGCTTCCGGACTTCAAGAGGGCCCAGGCTGGGCTGAGGCCCCACCCCCCACCCCCGAGTGCACGAATTTTGTGCACTGGGCCTCTAGTTAGTGAATAAAAGTGTTGCAGAGATTGCAAGGCAATAGTAGCTTTGACTTTCCTACACTCCTTCTTCAACACAATCTTTTCCCTTCTTAAGTCTGAAACTGTGAGCCTACACTGGCTTATTTGGATCAGTCACTTACCACTGGCTAATTTCTTTCCTCTTCTATTGATTTGTACAGCTAAGTAGAAGCAGCTCAGTCTAACACTCCCAATGTGCTAGGGCTGTGCCTTAATTTTTGAAAGGATTATGTCCAGTAAATTCACAGCTAGAGAAAATGTCTCCCTGTTGAAGCCAAAGAACTGAGTTAGACTAAGAATATATTTTACTTCAAAGCCCTTTAGTCTTGTCATCATTCTGAACCCATGATCACCTACAGATTCAATTAGTCTCAAGCCACTCACCTTTGGCTGACATCTGGACTCCTGTTCCAACAGAGCATTCAGCTGGTGTAGCAGTTTCTGAAAGTCAGTTGTCAGTAACTCTATCACCTTGATCATAAAGCAGCTCCTCAGTGGTAATCACTCTCCCACAACCTTTCACTTCAGCCCAAGATAACAGATCCAAAGCCCTATGAGACAAAGGGATGCTAGGGCAAGAGGGGAGGGGCCTGGGAAGGGCGAGTTGCCCTGGGTGGAGATCTCCCAGAGCCTAACAAATGACACTGACTTCCTCAGGGTCAGCTCAGGACCAGAGGCCTTGCCATTATTATTTCTGATGAGACTACACAATAATTTAAATGGTTGTTCTCCTGTATGTAAACTGTCATTTTTCTCTTGCTGCTTTCAAAGAATATTCTCTTTATCTTTATTTATCAGCAGTTTGACTATGATGTGCCTAGTTGTATTTTTCTTTGAGTTTATCCTATTTTGGGTTCGCTGATCTTCCTGAATCTGTAGATTTATGCCTTTCTGTAGTGGGGAAATGTTGGTCATTATTTCTTCAATTTTTAAATTATCTTCGTTCTCTTCTTCCTGGCTCTAATTATAAATAGATTCGACTTTTAGATACAGTCACACATTTCTTTATTAATTTTTGTTTGGTAAGTTTTCCTATGGCTTCAAATTATATAAATTTATCTGTTTTTAAGTTCTCTGACTTCCTCTGTCATCTCAACTGTGCAGTTAAGGCCAGGCAGAGTATTTTTGTACATAATTATATTTTTCAGTTCTAGAATTTCTATTTGGATTTTTATAGTTTTAACTTTTCTGATGACATTTTCTATAATTTTACTCACTTGTTGCATATTTTTCTTTACTTCATGGAGGAAAGCTGTTTTATCTTTGTTTTTAATATATTTTTATATTTTAATAATTTTTATTTATTTCAGAGAGGAAAGGTGAGGAAAAGAGAAATAGAAATATCAGTGATGAGAGTCATTGATCAGCTGCCTCTTGTGCACCCTGCACTGGGGATTGAGCCCACAACCCAGACATGTGCCCTGACTGGGAATTAAACCTTGACCACCTGGTTCATAGGTCGATGTTCAACCACTGAGCCATGCCAGCCAGGCGATAATAGCTGTTTTAAAAGCCTTCTCTGGTATGTGTAACATCTGAGTCCTCTCATGGGTGTCTCCACTGAATGTCTTTTCTCTTGAGAATGGCTCCTGTTTCCTAGTTTCTTTATATGTCTAGTAACTTTTATTGATTCCTGGACATTGTGAATATTGTATTATGGAAACTAGACTATGTTATATTTTTCATAAAATGTTAGGGTTTTGTTTGTTTACTTGTTTGTTTCAAAAGGCATATAACTTGGCTGAAATCAAACTAGAAACTCTTTCTCTTAGGCAACAGCTCAAATCTCAGTTTAATTCTTTATCCTTTGCTGGAACCTGCTCCATACATGAAGGATTAATTCAGGGGTCATTAAAATGAGAAAACTTGGGCTTGGAGAATTGAAAAAACTTGTGCAGGTCTACGTAACTTGAATTCAGTCCCAGGCTATCTGACTCCAATCTTTAAATAACTTGCAATCTTTTGTCACCATGTTCTACCTCTCTAGATCGAGACTGTGGGAAAAAAACATAAAGGGGTCTTTGGAGATGCTAATATGGTCACACTGAGGAACCATGAGTTGGATTCAAACTCTCTTCATGTTGTACCTCTTCAGTTCTAAGAAAAAAGGAAGTGATATAGAAAGGACTCAGCACAGATAATATTTCTAGTTCCAGCACCTGCATTTGCTTTCTTCTCTACTTCTGTCCCTTCAGCTGTGCCTGTTGCCATTCCACTTTGTCAGTGAATTCTGAGTATCAGATACCAATGTTCCAAGTCATGTTACATGTTGTTAGAGAATCAGTTTACTCTATTCTGTTTGCTCATGGAAGAAAAAAAAATTAAACTAGATTTTTTTAAAACATGGAGCTATGTGGTTATTTTGTTTAATAAAATGGAATAATATATTGAAAACATTAGGTTACTGATTTAAGTGTATCTCATGCCAGCACTTCTAGAACACACAAGAAATTGGCCACTGTCCCAAGGAGACCCAAGAATAACCCACATGCCCAAGTCATCCACATTCTGTGCTTCTTCATGCTCTGCATCCTTGAGTAGATGACCTTCAGGCAGAGGGGTAATTATGTGATCATTTCTCCAGTAGAAAAGAAGAGATTTCATTTACTGGTGTTATTTTAGCTTCCACCTGACCCATTGATCTGTTCATGAAACATCTGCAAGGACAGGATTCAGGTTGCAGGCACCTGCCTTGATAATGCCCAGTTTCCTACCTCTGTTCTCCCTAGCCCAAAGGAGGAACATATAGTACAAGTGGGGCTGCACCAATAGAGCCTCAACCTGGGCTAGGATTATCATGTCGAGAAGAAGACAAGATGGTAAGGTACTCTCTGAGCCAACAGTGGCTCACCTCATCTGGCCCTTTTAGTGTGCTGAAGGCCTCTACCTAAGCTCCCCTCAAAAATACCAAGAAAATATCACAAGGCTAAATGAATTGACCAAAACACCTTAGCTGTTTTTCCGGTGAATGGATTGCTAGGATCCCATGGGGCCACAGAGGTATCTTAGATAGGTCCCTAATGTATTAGCCTCTCTTGGACCAGCTCACAGTGTTCTCAATCCTCTTGGGTGTTGAGTACTCCATGGAATTAATTATCTCTAATTTACCAAGTCTTAAGATTGGCCCAACCTATAACTAAGAATAGAAAAATCTCAATTCCAAGAGTATTGATAAAATTAGAAGAATGCATTTCTCATGGGTTCTCTGAACAAGTACAAGGGGCAGGCATTAGCAGCAAATTCTCAAAGAAACAGGGATGCTATGAGGCTGCTCTTAGGCTCTAGGTGGTGTTCTGTGACTGTAGTTTCTCAGGATGACATATGCTGGCATGATCATAATCTTAACCAGAGCTCTTGTCCTTTTTTCCTCAAAATGGACAAAAATAAGAACCCCTCTAATACTGTGAGGCTAAAGGAGAAATTTGAACAGGTGTAGTGATGGCAAGAATCATTATTCAACATATTCAGAGCATGAAGCAAATTTCCTTTTGGTGCCTTTAAATGGGGTTCCTGTCACCTTCTTCTGACCATCAACTGTGTGAGAGACGTATGTGAGGCAAACAGAAGCCTTCCAGTAACACCCTCAGCGATTGGCAAGAACAACCAGGTAAGGACTAAGAGAGAAGACACATGACTCCATTCTGCTTATTTTTTCTCCCTTCTTTTCCTTTGCCCATCCTACCCCGTGGACACTTGGGAACCCATCTTGCACAAGTAGTCCTATACCAACAATGATGACACTGGGCTGCTTCAGTGACCTAAAGAGGCAGAGTCCACTGTCCATAAAACCTTACAGACGATGAGAGTCATGTGCTGTAAAGAGACCAGGGCACAGGAATCAACAGTGACTTCTCTTCAGATAATTCCACACTGATCCCTGTCACGCAAACCCCAGCCTTTGCAGGAGACACACACTACCTCACACACTCACACACATGCACAAACACGTGAACAGACACACTCAGGCCCCCACACCGCATGAAGAGATTAAAAGGATGTGGCTTCAACCAAGCAAATGTGTCTGCTATTATGGAATCTCTAGAAAAGAGAGGCTGCATTATTCTGCACTCTTTCATTTTATACATTTTATGAGCCCTTGGTTTGGTTTGGGGCAATTGTTTCCATAATTTATTTTTCAATAAGTAATACATTCATGGCTTAAACTTCTCACTATGTTTTACACCTAAAACTAATATAATCAATATAAAATTTTATAGCAAACTATTTTTAAAAAATGTACTACAAGGTACACATGAAAATCTCCCTCCTTCTCCTGTGTCTCATCCACCCAACCCCCAAACCTCTCACTAGTAATCACTGCTACTGGCTTTCTGTTTAATTTTTCAGAGATTTTTACCAAACATACTAACCAACAAAATATATATTATATGGTGAGGTGAAATTAAAATGTTTATATTTGGACCAATTACAGAAATAGAAGTTTCAGACATCTTCTGATCACTCAGCCTCCCCCCTCCACACACACACCTTATTCCCTCTGTTTTTAACCCTATAACTTGTACTTCTTTCCTCTGGATGTTTCTTTCTTCATAAGTGAGAAACACGAGTTCTCTAAATTTCATTTTCATTTTTAAATGTGAACCTGAGTCCAGAAAGCATCCTAGCTAAGTTCGCCAAAAATTATAAGCAACCACAGAAAATGTGTGTGTTAAAACAGCAGAGCTAATATAAAATGTAAGAATAAATTTGTTTTGAGTTAAGAGAGTTTTAGTTTATAACAAGCCTGGAAAATGCCCACTGACCCCATTTGAAAAGGAAGGGCAATGCATTCAATTAGTTTTATGTTTTGATAAAGTACTTGGTATTCATGAGGCAAGAGCTGGCCTAAAAGTTGGGACTAAACTTTAGCAAATGGAGAAAGAAAAAGGAAGTAAGGTCTGTCTGTGACTCAGGGAGCTGAGAGAAAAGCTGGTGGGGGGATTAGGGCTGAGGTTCCTGTGTCTGCTGAGCCAGAAATGGTCAAGAGACAAGATTGAGGGGAGTGGAGATTATGAAGCCTTTTTATCTGCCTTAGTCAGTAGACCTTCTGTCCTGAGTGAGGGAGGAGAGGGTGGGCTCTGGGCAGTGGAAAAGGCAGCAGCTGTTGGGCCAGGAAACTACAGAAGTGATTATACTCATTAGGGGGTTTGGGGAAAGGTCAACCAATGCAGCCATGTACTGAACCCCACTAACCCATCCACGAACACCTAGAGCTATGTCTATGGGGTATGGAGAACGCAAAGTCTAATAAACAGAGGACCTGAGTAGTGCGGGGACCCTTGGGAGAAAGTGGTGGAAAAACCATCTATTATAGTCACATTTTGGCTAATTGCACACAATCTGGTGATCTTGGGGACTCTAGATGCTAGCAGAGAAGATGTGGTGATTTATGGAGACCATGAGGAGGGTGGAGAACACAAGTCTTAGAATTAAACAATTGAGACTAGATCCAGTTCTGCCCCTGCGGTTGTGACTTAGTGCTATTTATTCATTTTTCTATTAGGCGGGGTGTCCTTTACTTATTAATTAAATTATTAATTACTCTTAAGAATATTAATTCTTTCTATAATGTATGCTGAAAGCACCTTCCCATATTTTTGTTTGCCTTCTACTTTGAAACCAATTTTTCCACCTTTATTATTACATCCTTTTTTTTTTTTTTCCAGGTAGAAAGGACACGCTTGTCCTGAGATCAAATAACTATTGTACTATAATTTCCTCTGGTCACTTTATAGTTATATCTGTAGATGCAATGCTTTAGATACCTGAAATTTATCCAGTAATCACCGTGGGGGATGAATCTAACTTAATTTTCCCCTAAGTGTTAGCTAGCTTGTCTCAGCACCATTTGTTCAATCCCTCTTCTTTTTCCCACCAAGTGGCAATGCCACCTTCAGCAGACCAAAATCTGATGTATATTGTGTTCTATTCCTGGGCTTCCTATTTTTGCCTTTAGTAGGTTTTTCAATAAGAGAATGCAACAGGCCCTGGTGTATCCACATACAAGAGGAAACCAGTTTGGCGAGAGATAGCCATGGTCAGTGAGGGAATAAGACACCAGATGCCATTATTATCTGGTAACTAGTGATTTACTGGATGCAACTAGGGATGACAGAGTCATAGGACATGCTCTTTGGAGGGAAAAGGGTGGCACAGGGAAAACTAATTCTGTGGGTTAATTCCTCAGCTAAAACACTCTTCCATTCCCAGAATTTCACCCAGAAAGACTGCATTTGCTTTGTTTGACATCTTTATGTCTCTGTAACCAGGTTTTCAACATATTCCTATGGCCAGGACTACATTAACTCAAAGCTACTAGTATGTGAGGAACTAGTAATAAAAAAGTTCAGGCTGTTTTGACTTGCATCTCTCAGATGATTAGCGGCTTTGAGCATTTTTTCATATGCCCTTTGGCCTTCTGTATGTCCACTTTGGAGAAGTGTCTATTTAAGTCTTTTGCCCATTTTTTAATTGGATTGTTTATCTTCCTTTTGTTAAGTTGTATGATGAGTTCCCTAATTTTGGAAGCAGGGGGAAGAGATCAACCAATGAACTCATATGCACATATACATAACCCATAGACACAGACAATAGGGTGGTGAAGGCCTAGGGGTAGGAGGAGGGGTGGGAGAAGGCAGTGGGGAAAAAGGGGGACATATGTAATACATTCAACAATAAAGATTTTTTTTTAAAGGTTCAGCTGTTTCCTCTGCCTGGTATTACCTCTACCCAATTTTACTTTCTATTCTTTGGGTTTATTTATTCACACACTGGATACTCACAGAATATCTATGTTGCACCAGGCTCAGGGCTAATGCTACATTCCAAAGATGAACAAGATAGGCATTTTCTCTGCCTACCCTCAATGGTGCTTGCACCATTGAGAGTGTGAAGAACACAGACAAGTTGATGGTCACAATGCAGAGTGGCACATGCTGATGGGGAAGGCGCAGGGGGCAGGGAGGCATGAACCTGAGTTTGCTGTAAGAGGATAAACAGGGAAGGATTCCTAGAAGAAGTGACATCTAAGCTGCGATCTGAAGTTTAGCTAGATAGATGAATGAGAGAGGGAGGACTATTTCAGCCCAAGGAAATAAGATGGGCAGAGACTTAGGATGGACTAATGTCATAATGTCCACATGAATACCACAACCGTTAAGCCAGCAAACACCTCCAGGTTAGCCCCAAAACGTAGGTATTGGATTGATGCTTATATAATGAAGTTTAAAGACAACACCTCTTTCCCATTACAAACAAATCTTTTCTTTCCATTGGCACCAAGTACAGACATTTGCAAAAATTTCATTGAAGTACATGAGACTTCCATTGATGTAGGTCCCAACCAGTTAAACATTGGAGATTTCATATGGTTCCATCTAGATTAGAAGAGCAACACTGGCATATTTCCTAGTTTTCAGAGTTCATAATGCAGGACTTATCAGCCTCATTCAATTGTCCCAACTTTCTGCTTACAGACAAATGGAATGGGAAAACCTGACCAGCGTCTCAGAATTTTTCCTCCTGGGGCTCTCTGCGCAGCCAGAGCAACAGGAAGTCCTCTTTGGGCTGTTCCTGTCCATGTACCTGATCACAGTGGCAGGCAACCTCCTCATCATTCTGGCCATCACCGCTGACGCTCAACTCCACACTCCTATGTATTTCTTCCTGGTCAACCTCTCCCTCGCTGACACCTGCTTCGTGTCCACCACAGTCCCCAAGATGCTGGCAAACATATGGATCCAGAATCAGGTCATCTCATATGCGGGGTGTCTATCGCAACTATATTTTTTTATGCTGTTTGGGATGCTGGAGGCGTTTCTCTTAGCAGTCATGGCCTATGACCGCTATGTGGCCATATGCCACCCGCTCCATTACATCATGGTCATGAGCCCTGGGCTCTGTGTCTGCCTCGTGTCTGCATCTTGGATCCTGCCCGCCCTCAGCTCCCTCTTACACACGCTCTTGCTGGACAGCCTGTCCTTCTGTGCAGACCACGAGATCCCACACTTCTTTTGTGACATCAACCCCCTTCTGAGTCTGTCCTGCACTGACCCCTTCATCAACGAGCTGGTGATCTTCACCATCGGCGGTCTCACGGGCCTGGTTTGCGTGCTTTGCCTGATTATCTCTTACACGTACATTTTCTCCACCATCCTGAAGATCCCCTCAGCTCAGGGGAAGAGGAAAGCCTTTTCTACCTGCAGTTCTCACCTGTCTGTGGTCTCTCTATTCTTTGGGACTTCCTTTTGTGTTTATTTCAGTCCCCCCTCAACCCGCTCAGCGCAGAAGGGAGCTGTTGCTTCGGTGATGTACACCGTGGTCACCCCGATGCTAAATCCCTTTATCTACAGTTTGAGGAACAGAGACATCAAGTCTTCCCTGAGAAAGGTAATCTGGGTTAGGAAAATTCACTCCCTTCAGTGGTAGTGACTTCACCTCCAATATGGGAGCCTTCACCCAATTGCACTCCCTATAAGGAAGCAGTAAGGAGCAAGACAGGGAGAGAAGGTGGAGACCTCACTTCTAGGACCTGTGATTTGAACTGGAAATATTCATGCCTACTAAGTAAGCTATGGGAGTGCATCAGAACAAACCCATTATCTTTAGCTTAAGTTCTTAAAATCTTAATGTTCTAAAAGTATAGCCGCCCAGATTTATAATAAATAATGTGCTTGAATACTTTGAAACAACATGGGGCCACTTGGGACAAAAATAAGAGATTTTCTTGTGCTGTTGTATGTGGCCAAGATAACTTTCCCATCACTGTGACCTTGATGACTTGAATCCCACCAACAATGTTTTGCACTGGGACTCCCCGTATCTGTGCCCTGATGCTGAAAGAATAGAAACTGGGACTTGGAAAAACCTGATGAGTATATAGATAGACCTACTGCAATATTTGGCTAAGCATCCAAGACCCCACTCCTCTTAACATCTTCAATTTCATGTGAAAACTTAATTTTTATTTTTGGGAAAACTTTCCCAAGTCAATTTCATCTTTGCACTCCTGATGCTCACCACTTGGCATGATACCTGACATGGTTAATATGTGTTGTACACCATTGGCTTGATTGTAATCATAAAGTTAGGGGCCAGGAAAGAGTGATTTTATGGACACTTCATCATTTCTTACCTGAATGATTGACACCCCTCCTAGAAGTTCTCAGTCTCCAGTCTCTCCCCATTCCATCTATTCTGCACACAGTTACAGCACCATGACACCCACCCTGTTGGAGGTCTCCAGTAGCCTCATACTGCCGGCAGGACAAAGTGCACACTACTCTTCCCAGCAGTCAGGTCCACCTTCACATGTGGTCCACAGTTACCTGGCTCTGTCCTGTGTTTCTCCCAAGACCATCTCAGGCCAACATTTTCATCATATGCTGATTGATGTTGATGGTTACCAAAAAGCGATGTCAGTAAAAGTTGGGGGAAATATATGTACAATAAGGTACACCATAACCAATGAGATTCTGTAAGAAAATAAAAAGCGACTACTGGGTGCTATTTTTCATTCGTGTCTATTTCCCTTTAAGTACCCGGTTGCATGCTGCAGTGGCATAGGCTGCGATTACTGCAGATAGTCTCACTCCAGTGGAAGTCAGTTGTTGATAGCCAGCTCACCTGCTCCCTATTTACCTTAAAGTAAGCTCACATGCTACCTTCTGACAATAGAAGGTGGCAGAGTGGTAGACTGTGTGGCTCTAGAGTTAGACTGAAGCATGTTGAATTCTTGGCTTTGCCACTTGTAAGCTGTGTGACCCTGGGCTATTACTTAACCTTTCAAAGCAAGTACAACCTACCTTATTGTGTTGTCAAGACATTTGACTAATATTTGTAAAGCTTTCTCTGTGATGAATTAGATATGCATGGAAGCATGTGAAGGGTTAATTCCTAGTATGCAGTATCTTTTCAGTAAGTTAGCTACTGTGGTGGAAGTCCTTGTTAAAATGAAAGCTGAGCAGCAGCAGATAATGCGAATTCACTCGAAAAGCTGCTGAGAAGAAATTGCCTCTAACCTGCACTGTGAAACTAGAAGGGATCCTGGGCTTTAATCATGCTTTTGGAGAACATTGTGGGAGTTAATGCCGGATCATCCACTTACCGGGATTCAGATGCTGGGAAGGTTTCAGTCTACCTTTGAAACCACGCCTACTGGGTGCTTAACCTTAAAGTAAAAATGGCACTACTCCATAGCCCCTCCTCCTTAATTGACAGATGTGCATATTTTGCTGTTTAAATTAATATTCGCCAATATTTGTAGTTATATCTTTTAAGTTACATGTTATTCTTTCATATTTAGATTTTGTATATGAATGTCCTTGTCACAACACAGTTTACATATTTGTCATAATTACACTTTTTGAGCTGTGCCAATAGCCCTTACACCATAGTTTTGTCAAAGAGTGCCCTACTGCACTGCTTGAGGATTAATTCACATTTTTTAATATTAAAAAAGTAACATTTTGACAAGCATTACTTTTGCATGGTTTTATTCTCCTAGCCTACTTTCTTAAAAACAAGTATGTCACATTTAGTTATGGATAGTTTTAAAGCTCATGTTCGATATTGCCAAATTGTTATCAAATCATAACTGTTTTCCCCAATGTTGCATCAATATTGTTTCATATCGTTATTCATTTTACAAACAGCAAATGTACTAGCATTTTATTATATTTACTTAATAAACATATTATAACATAATATAATTATTGGTAAGAGTGATTATATTCCAGAAGCATTGAAAACTGAAAATTATTTCTATTATCTAGAGTTACAGCAAATTTTCTATATTGTTAATACCCAGCAGAGCATTTAGAAATAGAAATATTTGTAAATGAAGTATATAGTGACCTCATCACAAGTTTGAAAAAGCATTTTTTCTTTTTTACGAAAATTATATATACAGGGTGTCCCAAAAAAGCATACACACTTTAACAGCTGATAGATCAATTTTTAAAATGTATTTTAATAAGCACTGCTTTTATAGTTAGTGTATGTATACATTTTTGAGGACACCTTATATTTAAGGTATAAAACATAATTGAGATATACTGTATATATGTATATATATGTATATATATATGCAAAGTAAAATCATAACCAGTCAAATTAATTAACATATCAATCTCCTCACATAATTACCTTTTTTTCTGGTGAGAGCACATGAAATTTACTCCCTTAGCAAATTGTCAGTATTCAACACTATTATATACTGCAGGCATCCTGCTGTACATTAGATCCCTAGAACTTATTTATCCTACATAACTGGAATTTTGAAACCTTTGACTAACATCTCTCTATTACCCTCCCCTCCTTGCCCTGGTGACCACCATTCTATCCCCTGCTTCTATGCATTTAACTTTTTTAGATCCCACATATAAATAAGATCATGCAGTCTGGCTTATTTTAGCATACTATCCTTAAGATTTATCCAATTGTCACAAATGGCAGAATTTCCTTCTTTTTAAAAGCTGAAATATATTCTAAAGTACATGTATACTACACTTTCTTTATCCATTCATCCCCTCATAGACACTTGGGTTCTTTCCATATCTTGGCTGTTGTGAACAATGTTGCAATAAACACGGGAGTGTCTTGAGGCACTGATTTTATTTCCTTTGAATATATACCCAGAAAAGGGATTGCTGGATCATATGGCAGTCCAATATTTAAAATTTGAGAAACCCCCATACTATTTTCCATAATGACTAGACCGCCAACAGAGAATGAGGGTTTCTTTTCTTCCAGATTCTTGCCAACATTTGTTATTTTTGTCTTTTTTATAATAGCCATCCTAACATGTGTAAAGTGATATCTCATAGAGGTTTTTATTTACATTTCCCTGATGATTAGTGATTTTGAGCATCTTTTATTATTATTTTTTAAAATATTTTTATTGATTTTTAGAGAGGAAGGGAGAGGGATAGAGAGATAGAAACATCAATGAGAAAGAATCATTGATTGGCTGCCTTCTGCACGCTCCCTACTGGGGATGGAGGCCACAACCTAGGAATGTGCCCTTAGCTGGAATTGAACCTGGGACCCTTCAGTCCACAAGCCGATGCTCTATCCACTGAGCCAAACCGGCCAGGGCTGAGCATCTTTTATATACCTAATGGCTGTTTGTATATTTTTATTGGAAAAATGGCTATTCAGGTCCTTTATCTGGTTTATGTTTTTTTTAATCCTCACCTGAGGATATGCTTTGAGGGAGGAAGGGAGATAGAGATAGAGATAGAGATAGAGATAGAGATAGAGATAGAGATAGAGATAGAGATAGAGATAGAGATAGAGATAGAGATAGAGATAGAGATAGAGATAGAGATAGAGATAGAGATAGAAATAGAGATAGAGATAGAGATAGAGGTAGAGGTAGAGGTAGATTTAGGGGTAGGGGTAGGGGTGGGGACAGGGGTAGGAATAGGGAGAGAGAGAAAGAGACAGAGAGAGAGAGAGAGAGAGAGAGAGAGAGAGAGAGATAACATCAATGTGAGAGAGAAACATTGATTGGTTGCCTTCTGTATACTCCCTGACTAGGAATCAAACCCGCACCCAGGTATGTGCCCAGACCGGGAATCAAGCCTGCAATCGAACCGGCAACCCTTCTGTGCACAGGACGACACTCAACCAACTGAGCCACTCCATCCAGTCCCGTTACCTGTGTTTTTTAACTGGGTAGTTTATTTTTTACTATTGGATGAGGCTCCCTTGTGGCCCATGGACAGGCTTCTTGATGGAGTTTGCAATGCAGTTAGTAAGGTCTGAATCCCTGCAATGCCCTCCAAGCGTCCTAGCTGCTGCTCTCCCAACCTCTACCCATCCCCTGTCATGCAGCTCATGACTCAGTCCTCTGGATGGGGTGAGAGAGAAATGGACTTGTGGCAGCTTCCCACAGAGCTGGGGAAGCCAGTCATTCACTCGTACACTCGTTTCCAGCGCCTCTCCCTGACACCGCGGGAGAAATCATGAGCCTAGAACAGTGATGGCGAACCTATGACACGTGTGTCAGAGGTGACACGCGAACTCATTTTTTTGGTTGATTTTTCTTTGCTAAATGGCATTTAAATATATAAAATCAATATCAAAAATATAAGTCTTTGTTTTACTATGGTTGCAAATATCAAAAAATTTCTATATGTGACACGGCACCAGAGTTAAGTTAGGGTTTTCCAAAATGCTGACACGCCGAGCTCAAAAGGTTCACCATCACTGGCCTAGAAGGTCTCTCTTGGCACTGGGCTGTGCTGCTTTGAAGAAGGGTTGATGTGGGTGAAGTCAGACTGTTCTTCTTACCCTCTCCAATGCATCTAAACTCATTGTTTTGGCTTCCAATAGTGTGCTAGAACTTTTCCACTGAAACCTGGACTTCCACAAATGATTTCTCATCTATGGATGACTGCCCAAGACACTGACCTCCAAGGCTCCCAGACCATGGCTCAGAGGGGCCACTGGTGAGAGGGGTTTATAGACCATGGCATGGCCCACAACCAGGACCAAGGTCTGTATGCCTATTACCTGGAGCAAGGACAGGTATTGGCCTCTGATGCTGGATCCCACAGCTCACACAAAGGCCTTTGTTTGTGAATGGATGCCAAATTGTGTTGTAGAAAGAGGTATGAGCAAAGGATATATTTTTTAGCCATTTTGTTGAAGTCATTTGATAGAAAAATAGGGAAAAGTGTTAATGGAATATTACATAAGAGGTATACTTATGGCGAATAACTACATGAAAATGGCTTGTTCATTAGTCATCATGGATAGGAAAAGTAAAACCACAATAAGATATTACTATACACCAAATAAAGCTCAAATGAAAAGAATGGAAAAATAGCAAATCATGGTAAGAATGTGGAGTAACTGGAATTCATATAAAATGCTCAAGGTTGGGCCAGTAGGTACTTATTTTATGGAAATAATTAGATATAATTATTTTATGCATATATATATGTATATATGTATGAAAAAGTATTATGAAAAAATTGTTTAGCATTTAAAACTAGATATAGACCTGCCCTGTTATCCAGAAATTTCCCTCCTACAGATAGATGCCCAACAGCAATGTGTAGCTGTTGCATAATAGCCGATAATAGAAACCAAAGATGCCCATCAATGGTGAATGGACTTTCAATGTTATAGTCACTCAATAGAACACTATTCAGCAATGAAAATGGACAATCTACAACCTCAGATGGCAATACAGATAAAAATCACGTATATAACAGGGAGTGAAAAAAGCAGACGATAAAAGAGTTCAAAGGTAATCTCCCATCTAAATAAAGTTAGGAAGTGGGTAAAACTAATTGATGCTATGGGGAGTCAGGGAAGTGACTGCCCTGCAGGAGCCGTGTCCAGAGGAGAACCTGAGAGGATCTGCAAGGCTGGGGATGTGTTTCTCATCTGACTGCTGGTGACTCATGTTTGTCTAGTTTCTAAAAAGTCCTGCCAACATTTTCTGACTTGGCTCTATATCCAAAAACAATGTGAGCATCATTGTTTTTCAATCTGTCTGATTATTATGTGATCCGGAGTTCCTGTATGCTTTCCTCTGCTGTTCTTGCTTTCAGAATCCTATTTTCTGTGTGTCTGCTTCTCTGGGTTTGGGCTGAATATTGTGCTTAAAAGCTATTAAGAAAATAATTGGAGGTCTAAGATGGCATTATTTCCCTCCAAATATGATTTTTGTCTAATGGCGTTGACTTAGTACTCAGGGTTGCTAGCAATCTGGAATCATCCTAACCCAGATTTAGTGCTTGAGATTTTCCCAGTCCCCCATAGACGCAAAGCCAGGGGGCAGCATTTCCTTGAAGTCTTCTTTAATTTATTCCTACGGCACCTCCAGGATGGCTGCCCAACGTAGAATTGGTTCACTCCTTAAAAACAACTCATTTCCCAAGACTGTTGTTAATAGATACTAACACTGGAGCAATTCTCCAGCTTCATCTCAACAAGCTGCCTTGGGATTGCCTCCCTGAGGCCTCTCCAGAACTGACTAATGGCTCCAGCTCAGCCCCTTTCTCATGAACCTGGTTTCAAGGGCTCAGTTCTCAGAGTCCCTGGGATCCTCAGAGCGCCCACAGCCTTGCTTTCTCCTTCTACGCAGGCACTGAAGATCCAGGCACTAATCCCTCCTTCCCAACATCAGCCAACAGGACGAATCACCAAATCCTATTCAGAAACAATGCCTGACAATCCTTTGTGACCTGACCGTTTTCATCCTGCGCAGAAGGAAAGGGGAGCAGCAGAACTAGGCAACTTGGAGGCCAGCACAGAGTGGGTAAGGTCTGGACATCTCAGACATTCTCCTCTGTCCTCCTGTCCCCGCCCCTCGCTTCCCCTCCATCTCTCCCACTCCCTCTCCCTCTCCGCTTCCTTATCTTCTCTCTTCTTCATGTTCTCTATCTCACAAAGATACATACTTTGAAAATCTTCATAGAATCTACCTTCCGTGTGTTTAAAGGTAATACACCAATCCCTCCCATCTTTGTAACATTCTATGGTTTTTAATCTGCTGGCAAACACAAAAGGCTTTAAAGGGTGAGATGAGGAGGCTCCAGGAGGTTGTGGGCCCTCCCCAAGGTCATGCATGGGGAGCAACCGAGGAGGTAAGGAAGGAAAGTTGTCTAATGCTGAGTCTGGAGCCCTTTCCCATACCGCCCCAGACTTTCCCCTCTCCACCCAGCCACACTGCAGAGAGCTTCGTGTCTCCAAAGACAGCTGACCACACAGATGCACAGAACCCACCGACTCTTACAGACTAGGAGCAGCGGTTCCCAAAGTGTATCTTCAGAATCAGCAGCTGATTTAAAAACAAAAAACAAAAAACTTCCGTCTCAAAACTGAAGTAAGGGAACCAGGAAATGGGCTTTTTGTATATCATTCTGATGTGCACTAAAGTGTGGGCGATGCCTGGTTGAGGACTAGAAAGTAGAGGTACCCATTCCTTCGTATATCTTCTGACTATCCCCAGCCCTCTTACCTGTCTCCCACCTTCTCTCCTGTCAGGCAGATGTCCCACGGGGCCCTGCATCCAGGCAACAGGCTGTGGAAGGAAGTCGTTGCTGATGGGGTCTAAGGGGGTGGACGACCTTTGTCTCCATGGCAGAAACAAGGTGGTGGCTGGGTGTGCTCAGGGATGGGGTCACTCAGGGAGTCACTGGGTGTTCATTTCCATCCTCAGGTCAATGTGGGGTCTTGGAGTGGTCTCTGGAATGAGCCCATCAGTTCTCCTTTCTCATTAAAACTATTAGCTTTTCTAAGAGATCTCTTTATCTTAACATCTCACTTAAGTACTGTGAGTAATAAATGAGCTCATTCGTGGTGTAGAACATAGGAGAATTATGTAACAAAACCAGATTGGGGAAACTGTACATATCAAAAGTCTCCAGAGCCTGTCCAAAGGGTTACTCCTGTTTTAACTCAAATGCAAAGGACCACCACATGGTCACTCTGTCATTTGGAATCTCAATGTTAAAAGTGAAATGAAGCAACACCTACCTTCACTAAATGCTTGAATCGAGTCTGCAGTGAACACTCACACTGCTATTTCCTACGGCCTGTTCTAAGGCCTTCTGTGATGGGGAACTCACTTCCCCATTCCTGGGAAATACTGTGGCTCTTCCTTCTCTCTATCTCTCTCTCTCTCTCTCTCTCTCTCTCTCTCTCTCTCTCTCTCTCATTTTCCAGCTCCTGACCTGGCCAATCCACATCTCTTTGTGTGGGAAGTCTGTAATGATAAGTTTCCTCACTCTTCTCTCTCTCCTATAGACAGCACCAGGGGCCAACCACAAGCAGTCTCCACGGGGCCATTCCGGCTCATTCCCTGCAGACACAGGAGGGCTGAGGCTGCTTCTGTCTGAGCGGGAGGCAGAGCCAGGCCCAGGATGGAGTCAAGACTGGGCCCCTTGGTCACTCCTTGTCTTCAAAACAGGGTTTTCAACTTGAGGGATTTGGGAGATAGAAAATTTTGAGAAATGATAAATAATAGAACTCTTTAAATCCCCACCACAGTCCTCCCTCTTACACAGGTCAATGGAGTTTCTCACACTGTCGTGCTTAAAGTCAGTCGTGATTCCACTATATTCCTTTATTTCACGATCTTATTTTTCACTCAAAAGCAAAATTTCTTCATAGTGGATCACTCTCTTCTGACAAATGCAATATCCTCCTGCCATGAATATCATGAATTAATTTTTAAGTTTTCTCTTTTTTCATAAAATCTTTTGCACAAATGTATTATTCACCTGAGTATTAGGAATGATACTCTTCTTTTATACTGTTGAGTCTGTTTAAAACAATATTTTAATCTATTTATTTTCAAAGAGGCAGGTTGGGTTTACTGCAGGTTATTTTAGGGGAGATGGAGTAGAGTCACCAAAATGAAATGCTAATTGATATCCAGTATAGTAATAGTATAATTCTAAGACATATAACAGAAAGAAAGAATGAAACTGGCCAGTGTGATTCATTGGTTGAATGTCAACCTATGAACCAGGAGGACAGGGCACATGCCTGGGTTGTGGGCTTGATCCCCAGTAGGGTTCATGCAAGAGGCAGCCAATTGATGATTCTCTCTCATCGTTGATGTTTCTATCCCTCTCTCCCTCTCCCTTCCTCTCTGAAATCAATAAAAACATATTTTAAAAAATAAAGAATGAAAGAAGATTCACCGAAAATGAGAGCAGGCATATTTTTATTTATTTATTTTCAGGAGGCATAATTTTATTTTATTTTTTGAGGAGGCATAAGGTTTAGATTGGAAAACACATTCTAAGTCAGATAAGTCCATGAAGGAGAAACACCACTGAATGAAACTTGGTAAATTTTTTAATTTTAAGATGAAAGGAAAATCATGCAGGAAGAAATGTAAGGTTATTCAAGAAGAAATAATAGGTAATAAAGGACAATATTGACTTGGAGAAAGTTGCCCTCACATATTGAGTGCGTCAAGGTGACTGAAAGCACAAAACTGAGAGTATGTTCACCACAATGGTGACAGTGCCTGCATGACAGAATTTGAAATGACGTCAACTTTCTTTCTATTCCAATTTCTTGTATTGCTTGAATTATTCACATTGGGATTTTTGTTCATAATCAATAGATTGCAATGTATTAAAAGCTATTTGGGGAAAATGGATTCCATGGGATTTCTATAAAAATTACCTCATAAGTTATTGAAGAAGAGTCAACAAATTTCAAATGGTGGAAGTTGACAATAAGTGAATACGAGTTTCAGACAGACTCTAATGCAAACAAATCATATCAGAAAGGTATGGGGATGGCACATAAAAAAGGAACTACAGATAAACCTCATTTATAAATAGGATTACAAAAGCCTAAATAAAATAATTGAAAATCAATTTTAAATTTTATACTGGGAATGGAAGTGTGGTTCAATGCGGGCGGGGGGGGGGGGGAATAGGAACTTATGTAATTCTTTTAACAATAAAGATTTTTTAAAAAGATTTTACTTTATGCCTCTCTGAAGAATTTGAAGACCCTGCCTGCTTCTTGTTAACATCTTCATGCATAGTTTTGTTTGTTGATGACGTCGATGGAATTGTTGTACATCATATTTTAATCTTATTATTCCTGATTATTATGTACATATATTAATAATAATGAATATTTCTTGAGTACTCACTGAAAGTTAGCTCCTTATGGTAAGCACTTTATAATTTAATTTTATTATCACCCCTACCTATTTTTCACATAAAGAAATAAAGTCAAAGAGTTCATGTAACTTGCCTAAGGTTTCACAGCTAGAAAATGTCAGAGCTCAGACTTGGTTTCAAGTGTCCTGAAAGTTCTTATTTCTAATGGCATGTCAACAGACTGTCTTGTTTCCCAGGTAGATCATCCTATCAGCAAAGAATGACAATTTTTCCATTTTCTTTTCAATATTTTTACATTCCCATTTGTCCAATTATATACCATCAATTTCTTATACTGCATATACCTGTTTTATATATAACGTAAGTGTATACACTATCATAATATAACATACTAATATTTAAGCACTTCCAAAAGAATTGCAAGATGATTATATTTAAAATAATACAATTGCTGTTATTCCTATTATATTGAGTATGCCAGATTAGATGTGGCTGGAATTACTAAATTTCATAAAGATTTTTCATGCCCTGTTTTTGTGTCTATTATTACATTGTTTCTTATGCAAAAAAATGATAAAGTTTAGCCTAAGATATTTTTTAATGCTTAAAAAGAGTTGGTTTTAATTAATTGAATGTCTTTATTTGATTGAGGGCATATAGTAAATGTCTGTTGATGCTGATATTACAGAAAGTTGGGGAAATGGGTGGAGGCAACCAGAGTGGAGCTTCTGCGTTCCTGCTCCTGGGGATCTCCGAGAGCCCTGAAGGCCAGCGGGTTCTGTTTTGGATGTTCCTGTCCATGTACCTGGTCACGGTGGTGGGAAATGTGCTCATCATCTTGGCCATCAGTTTTGATTCCCACCTGCACACTCCCATGTACTTCTTCCTGGCCAATCTCTCCTTCACTGACCTCTTCTTTGTCACCAACACAGTCCCCAAGATGCTGGTGAACCTTCAGTCCCAGAACAAAGCCATCTCCTACGTGGGATGTCTGACACAGCTCTACTTCCTGGTCTCCTTGGTGGCCCTGGACAACCTCATCCTGGCCACAATGGCATATGACCGCTTTGTGGCTATCTGCCGCCCTCTCCACTATGCCACAGCCATGAGCCCCAGCCTCTGTATTTTGTTCCTGACCTTATGTTGGGTGTTCTCTGCTCTCTATGGCCTCATCCACACCCTCCTTATGTCCAAAGTAATCTTCTGTGGGTCCCGGAAGATCCACTACATCTTCTGTGAGATGTATGTCCTGCTGAGGCTCGCGTGTTCCAACACTCAGATCAATCACACAGTGCTGATTGCCACGGGATCCTTCATCTTCTTTACCCCCTTTGGGTTCATGATCATGTCTTATGTTTGGATTGTCAGAGCCATTCTTCAAATACCATCCGCCTCCAGCAAGTACAAAGCCTTCTCTACCTGTGCCTCCCATTTGGCTGTAGTCATTCTCTTCTATGGGACACTTTGTATGGTATATTTGAAGCCCCTGCACACCTATTCTATGAAAGACTCAGTGGCCACAGTGATGTATGCTGTGGTCACCCCCATGATGAACCCTTTTATCTACAGCCTGAGGAACAAGGACATGCATGGGGCTCTGGGAAGACTCTTCCTAGGGAAAGCTTTTCAGAGGTTCACATGAGGGTAATTTTGGACAGGACATTACAATAAAGACTCGAAATTTCCACCACTGTGTGCAAAGCATTATCCTATGGGGGATACAGGAGAGATTAGGACATAGCTCCATCTTAGAAGGAGGTCATATATCTTCGATGAAGAAAATACATATATGTGCAACCCAATGTCCCTCAGACCTCATCAGCTCTGGCAATAAATACAGTCACATAATGCTAATACTAGAAGTTTGCAGGATTAAAGCCTTCTGCTTGCCTGACACAGGACCACAGTCCCAGCCTTATCCAGTTATGTCCTAGTGGGACTCTCATGTTCTTTAGCACACGCCCCTCATATTCTTCTGAACTTCTCTTAGGGGCCTGCTGCCTGGAAGCCATTTATAGAAGACACCTTGCACTGCTCCCACAGGAGATTTATTGGGTGAAGCTGGCCCTTTCCTAATGCTCTGTTGGGCTCAGCTGCCACTGCTTCAATGCTGACCCACAGT
The DNA here is from genome assembly GCF_000412655.1 of Myotis brandtii. NCBI lineage: Eukaryota > Metazoa > Chordata > Mammalia > Chiroptera > Vespertilionidae > Myotis > Myotis brandtii. The sequence continues at coordinate 64,888 of NW_005357594.1, forward strand.
CCCTCTGGACACAGCCCCTGATGTTCAGACAGAATGGCAAGAGATCTCTCTTCTTTGCTCTGGGAAGATTTTTGTCCTTTGGTCCTCAAAATAATATTGCCTTGCCTTTTTCCTGAATTTCTTTTCTCTGAGAGAAGTTAGATTTTATCTTTGGGTGTCTACCCTTTCCTTTACGTCTGTGGCTCCTCATTTCCCATCTCGTCTTCATTTCTTTTAAAAAGAACTCTCAAACATATCAGCACATGCTTATGAACAGGAATGGTGGTGGAGGCAGTAGAAGGGGAGAAGGTAGTTTTGAAGCCCAATCTCTACTTAGGTTATATGGTTCTGACACCAATTCTGATGTGCGTGCTTTTTCCACACCACCTACCATTTCTCCAACACCAACTGGGTGTCCTACAATTCAACTCCATTCTGATACTATTTACCTGGAGATAAAATCAGATCCCATAGGTTAAGGGCTCAGTCCTACAAGACTTCCCTGTCCCACAAACACACTTCAGACACAAATCACAAGGCCAGGTTGTCATCTGTGCTTCTGATTGACTAGCTATGGATGGAAGGTTCCAATAATCCTCCCCATGGGTTCAATTAATTTGCTAAAACAGCTCTCAGATCTCAGCGAAACATTTTACTTACTAGGTTACCAGTTTATTCTAAAAAGATATAACTCAGGAACAGCCAGATGGAGAATATGCATAGAGCAAGGAGTCTGGGAAAGAACATGGAGCGTCCATGCCCTCCCTGGGTATGTCACTCTCTAGAAATCTCCATGTGTCACCAATACAGAAGCTCTCCCACCCCTGGCCTTCCGTGTTTTTATTCAGGCTTCCTTACATAGGCATGACTGATTAAACCACTGGTCATCAGTGACTAAGTCAATCCTGCTCTTCATCTCTCTCCAGAGGTTGGTTGGTTCTTCTAGCAACAAGCACCAACCGTAGGTGCTTTCCCAAGGTCACCTCATGAACATAAACTCAGGTCTACTTGAAAGGGGGTTGTAATCAATAAGACACCATTACACTCTTCTCAGGAAATTCCAAAGGTTGGTTTTAGGAGCTCTGTGCCAGAAATAGGAGGAAGATATAAATAAATCACAATATCACAGCCATGTTAATAGATAGAAAGGCTCAATATTGTCAAGGTCTCAGTTCTTCCCAATTTGATCTACAAATTAAGTGTAATCCCAATCAAAAGTCCAGCAAGTTATTTTTTTGATAGCAATAAACAGATTTTAATGTTTAGAGAGACAGGCAAATGACTAAAAAGAGTCAACACAATATTTAATTTTTAAAAAGTTGATTGACACTATGCAACTTCAAGACTTACTATAAAGTTACAGTGATCAAACTGTAGTATTGGAGAAAGAATGGACAAAAATATTAATGGAACAGAACACAGAGCCCAGAAATAGACCCACATAAATGTGGTCAACTGATCTTCAACAAAGGAGCAAAGGCAATACAATGAAACAAAGATAATATTTTCAACAAATGGTTCTGGAACAACTGACTATCCACATTTTTTTTAAAAAGAAATTAGACACAGACTTTACATCTTTCACAAAAATTAACTGAAAATATATCAGAGATCTAAACGCTAAATGTAAAACTATAAAATGCCTAGAAGATAACATATGAGAAAACCTAAATGCCCTTGGGTGTGGTGATAACTTTTTAGATACGTCACCAAAGGCATAGTCTAGGAAAAAATAATCGATAAGCTGGACTGCATTAAAATTAAAAACTTTTGCTCCATGAAAGGCAATGTCAAAAGAATGAGAAGACAAGCCACAGACTCGGAGAAAATATTTGCAAAAGACACAGTTGATAAGGGGCTGTTACTCAAAATATACAAATAAAACTTAAAACTCAACAATAAAAAAAGAAACTGATTAAAAAGAGGGCCACAAATACTCACATAATAAGTCATCAGGAAAATGCAAATTAAAAAACAATGAGATACTACTACACATCTATTAGATTGCCCAAAAACTAGAACACCGAAAACCACAAATGCTGGTGAAGATTTGAAGCAACAAGAAATCTCATTCATTCCTGGTGAGAATGCAAAATGGCACAGCCACTTTGGAAGACAGTTTGTGGTTTTGTACAAAACTAATATATTTTCGCCATTTGATCCAGCATTCATTCTCCTTGGTGTTTACTTAAAGGAGTTGAAAACTTGTACCCAAACAGAAAAGATGTTTATAACAGCTATGTTCATCACTGCCAAACATTGAAGCAATCAAAATGTCCTTCAGGTGAATGAATAAATACATTTTTGTACATCTTGACAATAGAATGTTATTTGGCACAAAAAAAGAAATGAGCTATTACTCATAAAAATACATGGAGGAATCTTAACTAACTGGAAGAAACCAATCTGAAAAATCTACACACTGTGTGATTCCAACTATATAACATTCTGAAAAAGCAAACTATAGAGATAGTAAAACTACTAGTGGTTTTAAGGAGTTTGGAGAGGACAGGAATGAATAGGTGGAACACTGAGGATTTTTCGAGCAGTGATACCATAATGATGGATACCTGTCATTCATTATACATTGTCCAACCCCATAGAATATACAACATCAAGTGAACTGTAATGTAAATTATGGACTTTGGGTTATAGTGATGTGACCATATGGATTTACCACTTACAATGAATTTACCACTCTGGTTGAGGATGCTGATATTGGGAGATGCTATGCATGTGTAGAGCCCAGGGGTATATGGGAAATCTCTGTACCTTCTCCTAAGTTTGCTATAAATCTGAAACTGCTCCAAAAAACTTTTTAACTTTTTAAAATTCCAATAGACATTTTTAGAAAAATAGAAATAGAAAGAAGAATCACAAAATTCATATGGAACCACAAAAGACGCTGAGTGGCTTAACAAACTGGAGCAAGAAGAACAAAGCTGGAGGCATTACACATCCTGATTTCAGATTATATTGCAAAGCTACAGTAATCAAAATAATATAGTACTGGCATAAAAACAGATATGGAGACCAGTGGAACAGAACAGAGACCCCAGAAATCTATAAATATATAATCAACTACTCTTCGACAAAGGCACCAAGCATACAGAGAGGAGAAAGGATCACCTTTTCAATTTTTGCTGTTAGGGCAAATTGGATATCTACACACACAGACACAAAATAAAATTTTGCCCATATCTTACACTATATTAGAAATTAACTCAAAATTAATAAGAATCTAAATATAAGACTTCAAACCATAAACTTGTAAGAAAACACAGGGTAAAAGCTCCTTGGCATGATTTCTTGGTTATGACACCAAAAGCACAAGGGAAAAAAAAAGTGGAATTATATGAAAATAAAAAGCTTCTGCTCAACAAAAGAAACCATTGACAAAATGAAGAGGCAACCTATGGAATGGGAGAAAATATTTGCAGACCTTATATAAGAGGTTAATATCCAAACTATAAAAGGAATTCCTGCAACTCAACAGCACAAAAAAGGGAACCTGATTGAAAAATGAGATTTAGCAATCTCACTCCTGGGTATCCATCCAAAGGAACTGAGACCACAATTGTGAAGTGATACCTGCACTACTAGGTGCTTTGCGGCACTAGTCACAGTATTAAAATATAGGAACAACCTAGGTGTCCATCCACAGACAAATGAAGAAAATAGGATGTATACACATCATGGTATATTACTGACCCTTAAAAAAAGAAGGGAATTCTGCCATTTGAAACAGCATGGATGGGCCTGAAGAACGTTATGCCAGGTGAAATAAGCCAAACATGGAAAGACAAATACGGCAAAATCTCACTTATATGTGGGATCTAGAAGAGTCAAACTCATCAAAGCAGAGACCAGAACAGTGGTTACCACGTTACCAGAGAGTGGAGGCAGCAGAACCAGGGACCTCTGAGACCAGCACAGAGCTGAGTCTGGACATTTCTGGCTGATGCTCTCTCTGTCCTCCCTGTCTTTTCTAGATTTACTCTCCCTCACATACAAACATATAATCTAACTCCGTATTATTTAAGGGCAACATAACAAGCCCTCCAATCATCTTAACACTCTGTAGTTTTCAAAGTGCAGCCAGGTACCCCGTTGCACACCCTTATCAAACCTGCAAGAAAGGCCTTGATCTCTCCCTCACCTCAGACAAAAGTCCATTCTAGGTTGCCAGCAAATCTACATGTGACAGGTTAAGCAATATATCCTTTAGAAGAAAATATAGAAGAATATTGGCAAAAATTCTTAAACAAAATGCAAAAAGTCGTAATTCTAAAATGAAAATTGGTAAACCTGTATGCCTACAGCTATTGGCTCTTGCTTTTGGAATCTTATTTCCTTACGCATCTGTTTCTCTTTGGATATTGCATTTGAAAATATGATTAAGAGGAATAAGTTGAGGTCTCAATTGTTGTTATGTCCTCTTTCACTTAGTATTTGGAGTCACTAGCCATCTGGGGATCCTCTTTTTTTGTTTTTGTTTGTTTGTTTGTTTTTAAATATATTTTATTGATTTTTTTTACAGAGAGGAAGGGAGAGGGATAGAGAGTGAGAAACATCAATGAGAGAGAAACATCGATCAGCTGCCTCCTGCACAACCCCCACTGGGGATGTGCCCGCAACCAAGATACATGCCCTTGGCCGGAATCGAACCTGGGACCCTTTAGTCTGCAGGCCGATGCTCTATCCACTGAGCCAAACCGGTTAGGGCTGGCCATCCTCTTAATCCAAGCTTCATGCTTGAGATTTCCCAGACCTCAATGACTCAGAGCTAGGCTGCACAATAGGAGGTCTTCATTGTTTCTGGCTTACTCAAACCTCTACAGCAGTTCTCAACCTGTGGGTCGTGGCGGTCGAACGACCCTTTCACAGGGGTCTCCTAAGACCATCCTGTATATCAGATATTTACATTACGATTCATAACAGTAGCAACATTACAGTTATGAAGTAGCAACGAAATAATTTTATGGTTGGAGGTCACCACATAATGAGGAACTGTATTAAAGGGTCGTGGCATTAGGAAGGTTGAGAACCACACTGCTCTAGGGCATCTTTTAGGATTGCTATTGACTTGGAGTTGGTTATGCCTTGTAAACAGATTCATTCTCAAGAACTTTGCAATGTTAATATTGGAGCAATTACCCAGGTTCATTTCAACCAGCTCTCTTGGGATTCCTCCCCCACCCCCATGCATCCTCTCCAAAACTGCTCATTAGGCCTGATGTGGTCCCAGGACACCTTTTTCTTTATGAGCTTGGGAGCCAACAGGCAGCTCCTCATCCTCATCAGGGCATAAACAGCCTTCGCTTCTGTTTCCATTTTGCAAGGACTGGTTATCCAGGCACCAATTGCCCCACTTCCTATCTTTAGCCAGAAGGACAAGTCCCCAAGTCCTATTCAGAAGGTGATGTCTAGGGTTCTTTATATCCTGACTGAAATTTCATCCTTTAGGAGTGAGAGTGGAAGCAGAAGAACCAGGGACCTCTGAGACCAGCACAGAGCAGAGGGTAAGATCTGGACATTTCTAGCTAATGCTCTCTCCCTTCCCATCCCTTCCCTTCCCTTCCCTTCCCTTCCCTTCCCTTCCCTTCCCTTCCCTTCCCTTCCCTTCTCTTCCCTTCCTCTCTCATTTACTCTCTCTCACATACAAAGATACTCACATACTTTGAAAAATCTTTGTATAAACTAACTCATTATTTAAAGGCAACATAACAAGCCCTCCAATCATTTTAACACTGTAGTTTTTAAAGTGCAGTCACACACCGCATTGCACGCCCTTATCAAACCTGCAAGAAAGGCTTCATGGGTGAGAGGAGGATGCCCAGAGAGATTGCTCGCCCTCCTCAAGGTCACACAGCTAGGGAGCAACAGACAAGGTACAAAAAGGCCAGTTTTCTGATGCTGAGTTTGGAACTCTTTTCCATTCCGCCCTCCCACATGCTTTCCCTCTCCAGCCTGCCACACGTACAGGAGTCTGTGTCCGTCTCTAAGGCCAGCTCACACAAATGTTCAGACCCCACTGACTTTTACAGACTCAGAGCAGTGGTTCCCAAAGTGTACCATTGGTGTCAGAGTGCTTGCTGGAAATGACTTGGTTTTCAGAACATAACCAGTATTTCAGGAAAGAGGGGGAAATACCCAGAGGATTCTGATGTGCATGGAGAGTGGGAGATGCCTGGTTTAAGGACCAGAAAGCAGAGGTACTCATCCCTGTGGGCGTCCTCTGGTTTTCCCAGCCCTCTTTCCTGTCTCCCACCTTCTCTCCTGTCAGGCAGATGTCCCACGGGGCCCTGCATCCAGGCAACAGGCTGTGGAAGGAAGTCATTGCTGATGGGGTCCATGGCAGAAACAAGGTTGTGGCTGGGTGTGAACAGGGATGGGGTCACTCAGGGAGTCACTGGGAGTTCTTTTCCATCCTCAGGCCAATTGGGGGAGGGGGGGGGGGGGGGGGGGGGGGGGGGGGGAGGGTGGGGAGTAGGATAAGGCCATCAATTCCCCTTTATCAGTTAACTCTTTTTTTCCAACCTAAATATTTTAATTTTTTCCATTTTTAAATACATTTTTTTATTGTTGATAGCATTACAGATATCTCCTATCCCTTCCTTTCCCTTCCTCCTCCAAGCCCTCCCCACCTCCCAAGTCTTCACCATCCTATTGCCCGTGTCCATAGGCTAAGCATATTAATATGTAAGTTCTTTGGTTTAACTCTTCTCATCCCCCCAACCCCACATTGAGGTGTGTCTTCTCTTTTTCTAAGAGGCAAACAGCCCTCCTTTTGCTAGATTCAGGTTTGCGGGTGTTCCGTGTTCTGTCAGTGCTTGGCTAACACAAAGCAAACACCTCACTCAGAGTTCCTGGCCTGAGCCTTCTTGCTGCCACCAAACTGCTCAGTGACCTTGGGCAGATCCCTTCAGTTGAGATCCTCAGTTAAGTACTGAGAGAAACAGGTAACCTCATTCATGGTGTGGAACCGTAGGAGAATAATATGGGTAACAAATAATAGATCTAGAAGCTGTATCCACAAAGAAAGTCTCTTGAGTCTGTGCTGAGAGTTACTCCCACTTTTCACTCAAATATCACAGGACCACCATGTGGTTACTGTCTGATTTGGAATCTCCAGATCAGTCCACCATAACATAATGTCTTCTGTGATGGGGCCTTTACTTTCTCTACGCCACCACCCCTTCACTGGCACAGCACTTCTGTCTTTAGGAAAATAGTGTGGCCCTTCTCTCTCTCTCTCTCGTATTTTCCAGCTCCTGACCTGGCCAATCCACATCTCTTTGTGTGGGAAGTCCGTAATGATAAGTTTCCTCACTCTTCTCTCTCTCCTGTAGCCGGCACCAGGGGGCCAACCACAAGCAGTCTCCACGGGGCCATTCTGGCTCATTCCCTGCAGACACAGGAGGGCTGAGGCTGCTTTCTCTCTGAGTGGGAGGCAGAGCCAGTGGGAGGCAGGGCCCCTTGGTCCCTCTTTGTCCTCAAAACAGGGTTTCCTACTTGAGGGGTTTGGGAGATAGAAACTTGGAGAAATGGTAAATAATAGGACGCCTTTACTTTTCCCATCACAGCTCCTCCCACTTACACGGGACTTCAAGGTTGGAGAAGGGCTTCCACACCAGCATGTCAGCTCCTCTCTAGGCCCACAGGAGGTGGCAGCAGCACCCTGTGTCATGTGTGCCAGAGCCTTTAGGGTGTGGATCTTAGAAGCAGAAAAGGGGGCCGAATCCCAGCTTCATGAGTTCCTGGGTGAGCAGCAATGGGAAGCTCATTAACCTCCTAGTTCTCAATCGCTTTATGAAACGGAAAAATTAGGAACAAATAGTGCTGCTGTGTGGAATAAATATTACATCTTAATTTATATAAGAGCTCTTAATACATTGTCTAACCAAGTATTCAATACAGGGTAGTTGTTCGATCAAAAAAATGGTTGTGTGTGTTAAGCTGGGACATGGACCTGAAGTTCTGACGCAAAATTTCCTTCCACTATCTGACCAGCACTGAACACCTGGGAATTCCACTCTGCTCATTGGCATAATGAATCCACTCATTCGCTGAAGTCTAGGCTGGCATCTCAACGAAAACCTAAGGCTTCACAATATTTTACTCTCCTAGATTCTCACAGTTCCCACAGCCACACTAGGAAATCTTGCTGCTACTTCAAATTAATCGTGTTCCCAATTGAATTTCAGAACAGGCTCCACACCTCCACGGCATACTGGCTGATTCTCTAAACTGCATTTTTATTGTACTATCGCTTATTCATGTAGGTTCTTGGGCTTGTGACTCTTCCCTATCTCTTCATCTTGTATGCACGGAATGCATGGCATTCTATACAGTTCACTTCCTCCCTCATTTCTTGATCCCTATGCTGTGCCTGGCTCTGTGCCAGGTCCTAAAATATACAGGAATGAAAATGATATTGTGCCTGCTCTCAAGGCTCTCA
>NW_005357594.1:73418-86960 GCF_000412655.1 Myotis brandtii
ATTTTTAAGCAAAATGTGGAGGGGATCAATCACTAAAATACATAAAGACCAAAATAAGACAAAGGCTGAAGTGGTATCTCAGGGCAAGAGTTGATGTCACCAGGAGGAAATGCTTGAGTCAGATAAGGGGTCTTACCAGACCGATAATGGGAAAGCAGAGAGGAGAAAGTACATGTGGTGACAGGAACAGCCAGTCAGTAGAACAGAGGTGAAGCATTTTGTGACCTTGTGGAAAGTGCTGGAGTAAAGGGTGTATGACCAGGGGAGCAGGAGATCCACTGGGGATGGGGCATCCTGAGGCCTTGACCACCAGGCCACAAACCTGGGCTGCTCTGGAGGAGATGGGAGCTCAGCTGCTGTAGGGAAGAGAGGTGGTCAGATCTGTAACCTAGAAAGCAAACCTTGCGCAGCAAGGAGCGTGCTCGGCCAGGACCGCATACTTTGCGTGAATTTGCTCCTTTCCTGCTCACGGTGACATGGAGTAGATCCTACCAGTATCGCAGAAGCATAATTGGTATTTTTTCTATTTTACTAGGTAAAATTGTTGTTTTGTTTTAAAATATATTTTTATTGATTTGAGAGAGGAAGGAAGAGGGAGAGAGAGATAGAAACATCAATGATGAGAGAGAATCATTGACTGCCTGCTGCATGCCCCCTTCCCCCCTACCTCTGGGGATCAAGCCCCACAACCTGGGCATATGTCCTTGACTGGAATCGAACCCAGGACCTTCCAGTCTGCAGGCTGACGTTTTATCCACTGAGCCAAACCTGCTAGGGCAGGAATTGTTTTTAATATAACAATGATCATGAACACACATATGAGTGGAATACATACTGACTTAGACTGGCTTCACTGTGTGCCCTTAATCATATGGAGTGTGCACTTTCCTTGTATCTCTAATGGAGGGAGTTTACGTTGCTTTTGTGTGTGTGTATGTGTGTGTGTGTGTGTGTGTGTGTGTGTGTGTGTTTTAACAAGACCCTGATAAACATCTTATACATACACACATCTATGTTTCTGTCTTATTATAGTTTAAGATAAATCCCAAAACTGCGTTTGCTTTCTCTCTGCGATGTTGTTACAGTAATAAGTTTAGTGAGTATAAGATAGTATAATCAAATTTCATTTCTTTATTAGAGTGAATTTTAAACTTTACTTAGAAGTGAAACTTAACTTGTGTGTGTGTGTATGTGAGACCCTGATAAGTAACTTGTAACGCTCTGCATGTTAACTCGTGACAAATAACTTGTAACTCCTGACCAACAACTCCCAGCATGTTAACTCCTGATAAGTAACTTGTAACCCCCTGCGTGTGCATCCTGATAAGCCCAGAAGGCCACCGGAGCACACTGACATGAGACCCTGAAGAAGCCTGTTATAGTAATAAGTTTAGTTAGCATAAAGTAGACTCCATTTTGTATTAGCATAAGTTAGCATAAGTAGACCCCATTTTATTCTTAGACCAAACCTTGTAAACAACTCCAAAAATAAGGTGTGAGTGTGATTAATAAGCTTTGAACATGGTCACAACTTTCCCGCCTGAGTGTATACCTAGATAACAGGGCGGCACCCGTGTATGGCACCCGATAGGAGACACTGAAGACGCCCAGCTTCAAGGATTTAAGGAGGGCAAATCTGCTGCGGTTCAGACGCTTGTCTGCCCTCCACAGACAGGACGCTCTCCTCCCCCCTGGAAACTGCCAAACTGCCATTCTTGCTCTGCCTGAGCCCAAACTGCTAGAGGCCTCTCTTCGAGTCAAGAGACCGAGCTCCTTGCTGCAGCGTATTTTGACGACCTCCGTGTGTCTCCTCTGTCAGCGAGTGTCTCCGGGTGGCCTGCCAAGGACTGAAACCCATCAGCTCTCTGGTAAATAAACCTGTGTGATTTATTGCATTGTTTATCTCCTGTGTGTCTCTCTCTCTTCTTAGTTTTTGGTTAAGCTCAGCCATATTAATTAATAGTAAGTACCCTTTGACGTTTGTATTGGTATATCCAAATGAAACGCTCTGGGTCACCTGTGCATACGTTCCTATAGATAATTGGAACAGATGTGCTTTAAAGGGCTTGACAAGACTAGCTGTTCTGTCCTTCAAGTCTCAACTGAAAAGACACCAAAATATATCCAGTGGTTATCTATCTATGAATTTAAGATCAGCTGTATTTCCTTTTTTAAATTAAAAGTTTTTATTACATATGCCTTGTTTTCAAAAGAAAGAGGAACAAGTTATTTTATCATTTTTTATTTCAGCTTTATTGAGGTATAATTGGCATATAAAATTATAAGATATTTAAACTGTCGTCACAATAAGTCATTTTAATCTCTAGTACATTTGAAATCTGTTTGGTAAGATACAAAAGTTAAACTGTTTCCCAAAATAATTAGACAGTTTGTCTGAAAGCCATTCAGCATATAATGCAACCTTTACCTGTTATCATAACAATCCACTAACTTCCACATGTAGTTGGCTCTGTTGCTGGTGTTTCTGCCCAGTTCTATGAAACTGTTCGCTCCAGCACCAGGGCCACACTGTTGTAGAGTCCTCAACATTTGGCAGAGAAAGTGTCTCCTTGTTAGTCTTTCTCATTTTCCTACTTTACTTTCACGCTTACTTTTCGATGAAATTTAGATTATCGTTTGTTTCTTAACAAGCCTCTGAGAACATCAACTTCGCATAGGTTAATAGTTGAACATGCACCTTTGCAATGTTTCATCCTTCTATTTGGAATCTCGGAATGTCTATCCACTTATTAAAACTTCACTTTATGCTTCTCTGGTGACTTTGAAGATCCTGCCTGATTCTTGTTAACATTGTAATGCGTAGATTTGTTTGGTCATGGTGTGGATGGGATTGCTTCACATTGTATTTTGACCTTATTATTCCTGATTATTGTTTACATGTAATAAGAACAGCCAATATTTATTAAGTGCTCACTGCATGCAACCCTTTGTGTTAACCCTTTATTAATTATTTTAGTCACACTTGACCCATTTTTTTCAAGTGAATAAATGCAGTCTTAAAGAGCTCAGGTAACTTGTCTAAGATATCACAACTAGTCAATGGCAGCACTCACACTTGAATTCTGGAGTTCCAATTGCATGCTCTTTTGTTTCTTTAACTACTTATTTATTTAGTTTTTAGTTTTTTAATTACAGTTTATATTCAATATTATTCTGTATTAGTTTTAATGTGCAGCATAGTGGCTAGAAAATTATGTACTTTACAGAGTGGTCCCCCCAATGTTTCAAGTACCTATCTGGCCCCATACATAGGGAGGTTGGTTGTGGGAGCATCTTGACCACCAGGGGGCAGCTCCTGCATTGAGCGTCTGCCCCCGGTGGTTAGTGAGCATCATAGCGACTGGTTGTTTGGTCCTAACGGTTGCTTAGGCATATATATTTGACTATATTCCCTATGCTGTAATCTATATTTCTGTAAGTGCTTATTTGTACTTCTTTTTTTAAAGATTTTTTGATTGACTTTCAGAGACAGGAAGGGAGAGTGTAAGAGAGAAACATTGATTGGCTGCCTCCTACACACCCCTTCCCAGGGATCAAGCCTGGAATGAGCCCTGATCAGCAATTGAACTGGCCACCTTTCAGTGCATGGGAGGATTCCCAGCCTGAGCCACACCTGCCAGGGCTAATTTGTACTTCATAATCCCTTCACCTTTTCTTGATCACCACACTATATAACTTACTGTGAGCACCAATCTATTCATTGTGGGAATGGCCACGTTACTGGAATCCCTTTTCATTTCACACAAGAGGCCCAGTGCACGAAATTCATGCACAGGTAGGGTCCCTAGGCCTGGCTGGCAATCAGGGCCAATCGGGGCCTTCCAGCTGCCAGTCGGGGCCTCCCTTCCCTGGCTACCACTGTCAGGGCCAATCAGGGCCTTCCTTCATTCCCCGCCGCCCCCTGGTGGTCAGTGCACATCATAATGAGCGATCAGTCTCCCGATCTAACTCCCGTGGGTACAATTTGAATATTAGGCTTTTATATGTTATATATAGACGGCATTTCAGTTGATTATCTTACGTTTACCAGATATATCATTCTATTAGCAAATAAGGATAATTTTTTCTTTTCCCATCCAATATTTTTAATGTTTTCCTTTTGTCCAATTGCATAATATCCATTGCCCATAATATTCATTTAAAAATCGATATACTACCATACTTTAACATACAAATCTTTAAGCACTTCAAGAGTATTATAAGATGATAGGATTTTAAACAAGATAAGGCATTGTTTCTATACTGAGTATGCCGGAATGATTAAGTTGCAGAAAGCTTTCTCTGTTATTATTTTTCTGCTTATGTTTTAAAAATTTAGTCTAAGACATTTTTAATGCTAAAAACATAGATGATTTTGCTGATCTGAATGTCCTTAATCAATTGAGTACACTTAGTAAATGCTTGTTGGTGCTACTGTTGCAGACAATTGGGGAAATGCATGGAGGCAACCAGAGTGGGATCTCAGATTTCATACTCCTGGGGATGTCAGAGCGCCCTGAAGACCAGCAGGTCCTGTTTTGGATGTTCCTGTCCATGTACCTGGTCACTGTGGTAGGAAATGGGCTCATCATCCTAGCCATTGGTTCTGATGCGCACCTGCACACTCCCATGTACTTATTCTTGGCCAACCTCTCCTTCACCGACCTCTTCTTTGTCACTAACACAGTCCCCAAGATCCTGGTGAACCTTCAGTCCCAGAACAAAGCCATTTCCTACACAGGATGTCTGACACAACTCCACTTCCTGGTCTCCTTGGTGACCCTGGATAACTTCATCCTGGCGACAATGGCATATGACCGCTACATGGCCATCTGCCATCCCCTTCACTATGTCACAGCCATGAGCCCTAGGCTCTGTATTTTGCTCCTCTCTTTCTGTTGGGTGACCTCTTTTCTTTATGGTTTCTTCCTCACCCTCCTCATGAGCAGGGTGACCTTCTGTGGATCTCGAAAGATCCACTACATCTTCTGTGAGATGTATGTCCTGCTGAGGCTCGCGTGTTCCAACACCCAAGTCATTCACACAGGGCAGATGGTCTTGGGCTGCTTCTTCTTCTTCACCTCCTTAGGGATCATAATTATGTCTTATGTCTGGATTGTCAGAGCCATCCTCCGAATACCATCAGCCTCTAGCAAGTACAAAGCCTTCTCCACATGTGCCTCCCATCTAGCTGTGGTCACCCTCTTCTATGGGACACTTTGTATGATATATCTAAAGCCCCTGAACACCTACTCTATAAAGGACTCAGTGGCCACAGTGATGTATGCTGTGGTCACCCCCATGATGAACCCTTTCATCTACAGCCTGAGGAACAAGGACATGCATGCAGCTCTACGAAGACTCCTCCTAGTCAAAGCCTACTGGATGTTGACATAAGGATAATTTTGAACAAGACATTATAGTGAAGACTTGGAATATCTTCTACCATGTGCAGGGCATTATCCTATGTGGGTTACAGGAGTGATTAGGACATAATTTCAGCTCAGAATGATCTCATATATCTGTGATGAAAAAAAAAAAGACACGTATGTGTAACCCAAAGTACCCCAGACCTCACCAGCATTGGCAATAAGTAAAGTCTCACCAACATTAATATTAGAAGTTTGCAGGATCAAATCCTTCAATTTCCCTGACCAGAGGACCACAATCTCATCTGCATATAACTGGATATATCCAGTTATAGCCTAGGGAGATCACTTGTGCCTCTAACACCCATTTACTCATGCTCCTGAGCTCTGACTGGCCTTCTCTAAGGCGCCCACTGCTTGTAAGCCATTTGGAGGAGACACCTTGCACTACCCTCATTGTAAGTGTTCTGGGCGAGGCTGCCCAGCTCCTGACACTCTATTGGGCAAAGCTCCCAGTACTTCAATCTGACCCAGAGTCTCTCTGGACAAAGACCTTCCAATTCAGGCAAAGGGCAGAAAAGTTCTCTCCTTTGTTCTGGGTTGATTTTTGTCTCTTGGGCCTTAAACAATACTGACTGTGCCTTTCTCCTTCTTATAGTTTCCTGTCGAAGACCCTATCCCTGGGCAGCCCATCCTAGTTTCTATTACTGTGGCTCCTCACTCCACTGCCCTTGCAAGCACTCCATTCTTCACTCAAAACAAAACTCTCAAGAATATCAACACACATTCCTGAACAGGAGTGGTGGTGAGTGTAAGGACAGAAAAAAAGGCCTTTCTTTTTCTTTGCTGTAGCTTTCCACAATTTTTGAGAAGCACCTGGTAATTAAACCTTACGATTATTAGCTCCTCTGATTCAAATTGCCCCTCTGTTCAAACTGCAGGGCAAGGTAAGCTATTCTCAAGGCTACATTCCTGCATACCCCTCCTTCCTGCTGCTTTTACAACTCGGGGATAATTCCCACCAAGGAGTCTCTAGTTAGGAGAAAGTTCCCTTCCTTCTTCCCCTTCAAACAAACCTCTTTGAACTCTTCATAACTTTTACTCTAGGCATCTTCCTAGGACATTTGCCAAGACTGTCTCCTGAAAAACAAACAAACTCAACTTTAACCCCAAATACTCCTCCCTTCCTTATCACCTAGCATCAGGAGCCATTACCCTTTAAAAGGGGAAGCTGCTTTTTGTTTCTTGCCTTGTATTAATTATTAGTACTTAGCCCTTTCCCTTTGTGAAATGTAAAATAAACTTCATCCCTTCTTTTAGCTGTGAATTCTTTCACAGCCTGTGTCACTGGCAAAAACCCTAACAGTGAGTGGAGTAGGCAGGGAGAAGGTAAATGGGAGACCCAATTTCTACTTAGGTTCAATCTGCTCTGTAATATGCAATGGCTAGAAAGGGGATAGTAACTGACAAGAGGATGAGTCATTGGGTGGTGGCATTTGGAAGAGAGAGCAATTCTTTACAAATGAGTCAGGGGAGCCAGCACTGACCTAGACTTTGAGACAGTTGAATTGATCAGAGGTTCATATCATTCCATTGATAATGACTAAATGCCTATTAAGGGCCTCTAATTGGGTTACAAATATGAATTATATCACTATGGACGGGAAGAAGATCACTTTAATGCAAGGTTATGGTCTGGGCAGGAGGGTTGGGGGCATAACGTAGGAAAGCCAAGCCTGCCTTGTCAGTGATGGAGGATTCAGGGAAGACTTCCTAATGGTGGTGAAAGCTAAGCTAAGATTAATGAATGCTGATGAGTCACCCAGGAAAAGTGGCCAGGGGGAAATAAGATCACTCCCAGAGGGGAGGAGGCATGATGTAGAGGGGATATTCCCATTAGCCATGAACAGATTTCCCCATTCCTAGGATGTTTGTGGAAGTCACCTCACCATTCTAAGCATCCTTTTCTTCTCTGTAAACTTTGAACAATAGCATTGTGTAAATTGGGAGGGGGGTAGCTTTGAGGATCAAATGAGATCATGTACAAGAGCAGAGGGCATGACCCATAGTCAGTGTAGTTGTTATTAAGCAGAACAACTGGACAAAAAGGCAATGGGGTATAAACACCTTGATGCATACAAGGACTGTCCCAGCTGAGTGTAACTGATGACCAAGCCACAGCAAGCCCTGTGGCTGAGGAGGACATCGTGGGGGGACAGGCCGCCAGTGCCTTGTTGAAGAGCTTGGAATATATCGTGTAGGCTAGGAGATACCATTGAATGTTTACTGTTTTTAACTTTTATTGTTTTTATTAAACCAACAATATGGATTACTGTAGAAATATTCAAGTAAAAATAAGCCAAAAACAATTAGCTGTATTTAAATTTTAAACTTTGATCTTGGCTAAATATATATTTTTTCAGAATGAATTCAAATTGTTTTAAAACTTGTTTTTTTGGTGTTTTTTTTCATTTACACAATAATATCTACATTGGTAAATACTCAGCTATATTACTATAATGCCTATGCAGTATTTCAGTGTGCAATTCAATTAATATATCAGAATTCATTTAATACGCTTCCCAATATTCAATAGTTAGTTGCCTACAGTTTTTTTTCCCATTGTTTGCAACAGTGTGGAAATAAATGCCTTTGTTTTGTTAGCTTACATGATTGTTTCCTTCGGCAAAATTGGTGAAGTGGACTTGCTGGACCAAAAGTTTTTATTATTCAGAGCTTTGATACATTTTTCAAAAACAACTTCTACAAATCCAGCCCTACACTTTCACCAGGAGAGAGACACAAGCCGTAGTTTTTGTTTTGTTTGGGTTTATTTGCCTGTTGAGGTTCAGAAAGGAGAGAAAGCTACAGGAACTCTTAAGTGCAATAGATAAAAGCAAAAGTAACATTATTCATTTTTAGCAACATAGTGCTCGTTAACATTCTACTACAAATAGGGGTATTTTTTCTCTCTTTCAGATCATCAGGAAATTAGCTGCCTGGAAGTCAATTCAAGTTCCAAACGACACTCAGAAATGGGAGCAGTCCTTTGTGAGCTGGCTCCCTGCTATTACAGGCTAACTGCTCTTCTCTTTCTCTCACTCTCCGGCTGCTCTCATTTAATTGAGAACATCCAGAATTTTTTCCTTGTGACTAATATAAAGAATCTTATTAACTCATTGAAGTCACATGTCCACATATAATCGTCATCACTCTGGTCTGGCCAGTTCGATGTGCCGATACCTCCACTCTGGGGCCCCTGAACCACACACCCCAGAACCACCTGGATGTGGAAATTGGCAGCTGTTAGAAAAGGGAAAATGGAAGTCGTGTCCACCACAGGTCACTGTCAAATAAAATATTGACTTCTGGTTTCCACTGTGACATATAAGAGCTTGGAAGTCCTTACTCTCATCTTTACAATAAGAAAAAAGATGAACAAACCAAAAACAGAAACTCTTTAGATCCATCAGATCATTGAAGTCACATGACTATGAAATTAACCTTTGCTGCTGCAAACCACTGAGATTTAGGGCTTCGTTAGCACAATACAACCTAGCCTATCTTCCTGATAAGGTGGAAAACATCTTTACCACACAAAGTGAGACACAAGATCAAAGAGCATGATAAGAAAAAACAGATTTGATCACATAAAAATGTAACACATCTATTTGGCAAAACGCAGATCACATTAGAACAAATGGCAAGCTAGAGAAACCATTTGCAAGTGTCATGGCAAAAAACTGATATCCATAACAATTGAAATTTTCTAACAAAAAAAATCCAATGAAAAAGAGTACAAAAGCTCTCAAACTGCAATTCCAAGAGAAGAAATTTGCTTACAAATATTTGAAAAGTGTGCCTCAGTTGTGTGAAGCATCTCTCTCACTCTCTCTGTCTCTCTGTCTCTCTCTTTTTCTATCCCCTCTCTCTACATGTCCTCAGGTGACGATTTAAAAACGTTTTTAAGTATATATAGCCATTTCTCAACCTTCTGATCATAAGAATTAAAGATATTTATTTATAGCAACCATTAACGGTACTATCATAACCTAGTGGATGTACAAACTAGTGCAAACGTTTTGGTAAGTAAGAGGAAAATATATAAGTGTGTTCAAAGTTTATATTTGCATTTTAAAATATCTCTCAAAGTGTCTCATAGGAATTAATCCTAGGTAAATAATTATAGAAATTTGGAAAGATCTCTTTGTAAAGATAGTCATCACAGCATTATTTGTTATTACAAAATAATTGGAAACCCACATTATATCAATAGAAGTTGGACTAAGTGAATAAGGTTTATGCATACAATGCTGTATTGTGCTACCATTAAAACAGAAAAAGGATGAGTTTAGTCTTTGTCATGAAAAAGGTTATATTCCATAATGTGTGGGGAAAATAAAAAGCAGATCACAGAACAGTGATGGTTCTCAGGATGTGGAATATGCATGCCATATATGTGCAAAATCTCTGGAGGAATAAACATAAAGTTCTTGAACGAGTTAACTCTGAATGATGGCCTTTGTGGTACAGTGACACTTGGATCCAAATGTCAAAAGACACTTGTCTTTTTACTTCCTACTTGACCAAATAATATAGTCTGAATGTTTCCACTATCAGATATAACATTTCTAAATACTTGTTAACTAAAGATATTTACAATTGGGGGGTGCAAAGAGTGAAATGCAGAAGAAATATACATGTTAACGAACCTCTTTGGTCTTGGAGGAGAGGTAGAACATAGGAAACAATTTCCAAGGAAAGCACCCTTAAGAGTTTGAGATGAATGTTCAGGGGGAAGCATGCCAAGGCCTTGGAGTAAGAGATTACCCTCCGGGCTAACAGATGAGATGAGTTGGGGCCGTGCTAAATGCTCAGAGGCTAATAAAGTGGTAAAAATGGTAGTGGTAATGCTCCCGAAATATTTTCTGGGTTCCGCCCTAGGAAACAGTTCATCCAGAATAGTGTAACCAAAGGTAGTTAAATGTGAAGAACCATGGGGAGATGATCTGGTCCGGGTCCTTATGGAAAAGGTAGAAACAAGCCCGCCCACAGAAAGGAAGTCTCCAAGGTCACAGAGCAGCGGTTACAGCCCATATGCCTGGTTTTCCTTCATGAGAATTTTGCCCTGTGAGAGAAGCTCATTCTCTCCAACCCCACAGTGTCTGCAGAACCAAGAGTGTCAGGAAAGCAACACACTTCACCTCTGCTCATTAGACTGTATTGGCAGGCGCTGCCCGCAAAGGCAGGAGGCTGGTGACTTTGATGGCCCAGGGGGGCTGTGGAGGATAAAACCTCACCAAACACATCTTCCCTCCCTCTCCCCATCCGTCAGCCCCCCTCTGACCTTCTAAGATTGTCAGCTAGCCAGAGGAAGCATCGGAGGACTTCCCAGACAACTTTGCATCATTATTCCTTTGGCAAAATTTAAACATTTTTTTCCTTCTGAGAAGGGAAAAACAATAACATCAAAGGTGTTATTTATTACATGGCCACAGCTAAAGGGAAGTCATTCCACAGTATGAATTTTGTCCTTATCTCCAACCCCTGCTCATTCTGCATTTTCTCCACGTCCGTCTTTGACCTCAACATTCCTTAGTCATCTCGCTTGATGCTCCTAATTCTCTCATCCTTTCTTATCTCCCATTTTCTCATGTCCTTTCCCTACTTTCTATCCTTCTTTCTGGGTTCAGCTCCAGGAAACAGTTCATCGCTTTTGCTCACCCTCCTTTTGTCCCATCCCTCCTTCTATCCTCACATCTCATCTTCATGCCCAATCCTGTCCCATTGACCACTGCCATAGACCAATTCCAGCATGTCATAATTTTAAGAGTTTCATCAAAAGGTTGATGAGACTTGGGGACTCAACAGGGTTGAGTCACACATGTAGTCACCTGTTGGGAATGGCTAAAGGCATTTCCCCAAACCTGAATAGGAAACTGATTGTGGCTGCCAGACAGTTAAAGGGCATCTTAATCTACATGTTATTGCCTCCTACTGGCCAAACACCTGAACAGCCGTAGGCTATTCCCATTCTGACAATGGACTCTGTACCCTTTGAAACCTTACCCTTTGAAGTGTATTATCTCCACCTTGCCTTAGGACAAATTGTGTTAATAAAAGCAAGGGTCCAAGACAAGGAGGGACTCTTCAGTTCCTTTAGCTGAAGGTCCTCTGACCCCCAATGCCTTTCAAAATTATATCTCGTCTCTGGACTCTTTATTAGTCTCTGGATTCCTATGTCATCTACACGCAGCCCCTTTTCCAGATTCCTGAACCCTTCTTGATGCTGGGACATGAACCCTGGCATAAATGGACGCCCGAAGTGGGGCTTTCTGAACCCTAGAGCGACAACAATAGACCACTCTCATGTCTTTTTCCCCATCCCATTTCAGCTCATCCTTCCAGTTCCTTGGCTCCAAGAAGAGATCACAGAGCAGACGAGCTCCAGGTGTAGCCATGGGCAGTTTTAGGAGTGATACAGCTGAGGGACATCACAGCAGAACTGCCAGGACAGGGAAATAGCCTTCCGATGGAGGCTGGAGAAGAGACACAAATCAGGAATGGATGAGCTGAAGCTGGATGAACACCAAGAAGTGGAAATTCTCTGGGCTGGAGCTGCACTTTTGTACTAATCCTGAAATTAAATTCAGAAAGAAGCATCACGCCCAGGGACTACATCATGGATATTTTCTGAGCTAGGAGTTTTGGGAGAGAAAAGTAAGACTGGAGGAGAAGGTTATGGTGGACATTCTACATTGAAAAGTCTCGGGATATGGGTGGAGCATAAGCGCTTACTCTTTCAAAGGCTTTGCCATATATGTGGGGAAGATGACTCAATAAGAGAAAAATATGGCAGAGGATGGAGATGAAGCATACCTTTTTTGACCTGAAGATATATCATTTATGCATTAATGTAGCTTTTATTTAATAGGCTATTTCCCTCTCTAGACTCTACCTGTCCCCTAGATATCGTACGGGGTTTTTATGTTATTAAAGAAAAGGAACTGATTTTCTTGGAGGGGAAAGGCGAACAGAATATAATATTCCTTGGCACTAGTTTAAAACAGCTTTCTGTACCCTGATCGAGAAGGAATCTCACATTTCCCACGAAAAGAAAACTTCAGAGTTCTATTCTTGGCAATTAGGGCTGTGATTAAGCAAATAATCCTTCCTTGCTGCCCAGAACTACCTGGCTTCCAAGGTGTCAACTCTACATGGAAAGTGAGCATAGCCAAAAACAAGGTAGCAACTTGCCAGGGCATATCATAACCTCATGTCCCCTTATCTACCTGTCTTTCTCTATAGCACAAATCACGACGTGATCTATCATATATGATGCTTATTTATTTCATTTCTTTGCTTTCCCTTCATTATAATGTGAACTGCAAGATTTTTAAAAAACAGAAAAAAGAAAAGAATGTGAGTTGCATGCGTGTAGAGCAGTGGTTCTCAACCTTCCTAAGGCCTCGACCCTTTAATAGAGTTCCTCATGTTGTGGTGACCCCGAATTTCATTGTTACAAATTGAACATAATTAAAGCATAGTGATTAATCACAAAAACAATATGTAATTATATATGTGTTTTCCGATGGTCTTAGGCAACCCCTGTGAAAGGGTCGTTCGACCCCCAAAGGGGTCGCGACCCACAGGTTGAGAACCGCTGGTGTAGAGACTTTTGTCTATTTTGTTCATCTGTGCCCTACAGGAGCATTTCTATCACAGAAGCAATTCAATAAATATTATGGTATGAATAAATTATGTAGGATTTCTTTGCAGGACAAACACAACACACAAAAATTTCCAACATGAAGACCTGTAAACGAATCATTCATAATCATTTCCCCAGGTTCCTGACTTTATGGGAAATTTTTCTGAACCCAAAGAGGCAGAAAAGGAGAGACCCTATCACCCCTCAGGTCAACAACCGCCTCCCCACAAATACCCGCCACAGGGCACCCTGAACATCAGGGTTTCTAAGGCTGTAGATAAGTGGGTTCAGCATGGGGTTGATAACTGTGTTGAAAATCCCAACCCCTTTATCCTTATCTGAAGCCTCCTCTGTACCCAGACGCATGTAGTTGAAGATACCAGTTCCATAGAAGAGGCAAACCACAGTGAGATGGGAGCCACAGGTGAAGAAGGCCTTCTTCCTGCCCTCCACTGAGCGGAT
>NW_005357594.1:87042-94803 GCF_000412655.1 Myotis brandtii
GGAAGAGCTGTGGCAGGTCACAGTAGAAGTGATTGACCTCATTGGGACCACAGAAGTTGAGTGTAGTTAGGGCAATAGTGTGGATCAGTGCATTGGTGAGGGCACAGGCCCAGGACACAGCCACCAATATCCACTGGACTGAATGGCTCATTCGGGTGCTGTAGGTGAGGGGCCGGCAGATGGCCAGAAATCGGTCATAGGCCATGGCTGTCAACAGGAAGCAGTCCACACCAAGCAGAAGGTAGAAGAAAAATAGTTGGGAGAGGCAGGCATCATAGGAAATTGCACGCTTGTGGGACAGGAGACGACCCAACATTGCAGGAACAGTGACGGTGATACATCCAGCATCTAGAACTGATAGGTTCCCCAGGAAGAAGTACATGGGGGTGTGGAGTTTGGGCTCCACCAAGATGGCAGCCAGGATGCTGAGGTTGCCCCCAACTGTGAGCAGGTAAGCAAAGAGGAAAAGTACAAAGACCAGAGACTGCAGCTTCTCTGTTTCAACAAGGCCCAGCAGAATGAACTCAGTAACAGCAGTCCCATTGGTCGCAGCTTCTGGATCCATGAGTCCCTGTGAGGAAATGTCCCAGGCATGGAAGCATCAGTCCATCTAATGTATTTACTCCACATAAATGTTTTGAACGACCTATGTTCACAACTCCCTGACAAGTTCCCAGTGCTCCAGCTGATGGTTTCCCAACCCCTACTACCTCACTCACGGACCTCCCACCACCTCCAAGCCTCTATCCTGCTCTCAGATGAGATGCCCTGAACTCCCATCATCTCTCCCTCCCATACTCTCTTTATTGAAAGGGCCAGAATACTTGGGAAAATACATTAAGAAAAAAGCAGGCTTTCTCTTTGATGTACTAAGATTAAGATGGAATTTCCCCATTTTACTCTGGGGGATTAGCCCAAAGCAATAAGCATATTTCAAAATAAAAACTAATGATATTTCTAGTAAAACTATGGGGCATTTTATAATATAACCTAGGGTTTCCAGGCTTTTATAAATAGTGAAGATGAAGCAAAGATATGGCAAGAATCAGGGAGATGAACCACATGAGTGTGGACATCAGACACTGTAGCCAAGTACATTTCCCCAAGATAGGGACATTCTCTGAAATATAAATTCAAAATGCCTCAGTCAATAAATTGCCAGTGTTCTTGTTGTTAATTAAGTCCATACTCTAGACTTTGAATAACAGCTTAATTTTAAATGATTTGTTCTCTTTATGGTATCTGCCACCTGCCTCTGAAATAAAAATTGCAACATGACCTATGGGTGGTTGCTGCTAGGAGCAGTTAGTTTTCTGCATTGCAAAGCCACTATGCTCCACTTGTCCTTCCCTTGGGCATGGTCCATTGACCTATAGCTCTAAGGAGAGGTCCCCACATGAAGCAAGCACAGACGTTGAGCCAGATGGCGCTAAGTTCTTCAGCTCTTATAATAAACTCCTGGTCAAAATATATTTATGTGCCTTTACTGCCCATGGCATAAGCAGAGCTAGAGCTTCACTAAGATTATGTTATTCCCTTGCAGAGAACACACTGGCATGAGAGGATGGAGTCTGGTGACTCTAACAAAAGGGAAAGGGTGATGAGGGCCTGAGCTCACATGGATAAAAAGTTGGATGCGGTGAACTCTAACATAGTCTTAAAATTCTAAGCGCACATACTTGGTGAGATAGGAAGGGGAGGTCATCCTCAGGGGTAATCATCATTTATGAAACTGATAATTGATAAATGCTTTGCAAATTGACAAATCAATAGATGGATAACAGCTCATTACATATATTATATTAAAGAATAATTAACTACTCTCCATTTCCCCTTTTGGATCCATTTTAACATAAGCATTAGATTATGACCCTGTGATTTGTTACTTCTTTACTCATACTGTTTTCTTTACCTGCAACCGCCTCCCTCAAAATCCACATGGCCAAGTATATGAAGATTTGAATCAAATACTGGCTGCTGAATGAATTCTTTTTTTAAAAAAAGTCTCCATCTCAAAAAGTCTCTCTCTCTCTCTGTCTCTCTCTCTCTCTATCTATCTATCTATCTCGCTGTCTCAGCTACAAGTATACATTATTTCACGGAACTTATTGCTGTTTACCTTCTAGCTAAGTCACTTCTCTAAAAAGCATATCTCCCCTACTTCTCTGTAGACTGATTCAGTTTTCCAATAGCAGTACTTTCCATAATACTTCACACAAGGTAGGTACTTAATATTCCCTAAATAAATAAATGATGGTTCAAGTGCTTATAGGATTTTCAAGGAGGGCTCTAAAATGAGCTGGAGTTGTCATGGAAGACTTGGTGACATTGAATTTGCAGTAGACTTTTATGCATTAGTCTGAAGGAGGGGGAGGGAGGGGCAAGTGCAAGGTGTAAGGTTGCTGCAGGGACTAACTACTGCTTTCCTTAGTTTTGATGGAACAGGTAGGAAATGTAGCAATTCACACACTGATAAGTTTATTTTCATGTTAATCACCCAAAAGAATAAGGCCCTTAGGAGGGTGAAACCTTCCAGACAAGTAAGTTATAGTCAGGGATAAAAGAACAACAAAACAGCTGCTGCCAACCCTCAGGTGCCCAGAGGTACAACTTACCTGAAATCAGTGGGATTCTGAGATGACCTGCAATCATGCAGTGACATCTAGAGGGTCTGACAGGGTCACCATGATGCCCAACATGAGGAGCCCTCCTGTATGACCACTCTTGGGGCCTTGTAATGAGCCCCAGGTTCTCCTCACTGAGCTAAGACAGCTCTCTACCTCTACCAGTTCCTCCCAGTGATGAAAAGGCTCAACAACCTGTGATTGGAGTGAAGGTTCTAGGCTGCCTGATGAAGTCGTCCTGGGCAGTGAACTACACTCAGGGAGTCCCTTCACACTCTCCCCTAAGAGTAACGGGGAGCAGGTGGCTTCATCCAGGAAAGGGGGCCATGGGAAAAGGGGCCAGAGAAGAACCAGGACCTCTGTGTTATCTTCCCAGATCTTTCCCTGAAAAGGCTTCCCATTTTTAGGGGCATCAGTTGCACTATATAGAGTTGGGTTTGAGCTGATGGCAACAGAGGAGCAAAGGAAGGATCCCTGAGAACACTCACCCTGATATGAGCATGGAAGCCAGTGGGTGTCTTTCAGGGAAGAAGCTATGAGCTGTGCAGACTCAGTTATCTACTCAGAAAATGAGGAGCTACCAGGATATAAAAGAAAATGAGGAAAAACAAGCTGACAGCTTCTCTATCCAAGGTCTATTTTCACTGGGTGTTATCCTCTGGGGAGACCTCAGAAATGAGCCCTCCCAGGAAAGAGGGGACAGCTGGGGAGAGATACAAGTTGTTTTGTAAACAACTCAAGCCCTTCATAACTATAGCAACAAGTCTTACTCCTTCTAGTAGTTAGATTTTCTTTAAAAAAAAGCCTTATCTCTGCCCTGGCCTAATGGCAGGGAGTTGGGGCAGGTGATATAAATTCCACTTAATGGTGGGTTGCTGAGGCCTGCAGGACTTGTCCATATCCTTAAAGTCACCCAGCAAACTAGAGGTGTAATTAAGACTAGATACAGGTTTCCTAGGGATGGGCTTTCTTTCCCAGAGGCCAGCCCCAAGCAGGGCCTTTGACCAGAGACAAGCTCATTCCCAGACTTGCATCAGCCCTGGGATGAGGAAGAGGCCACAGAAGAGAGGCAAGAGGGAGAAGCTTTCTCCAAACCCACTTTTCTAATGAGTTTTCCTGAGTGTGGTCCTTTCCCCCTCAGGGCCTTGTTAGTGGGGGCTACTGGGACTGTGCCTTGGGGAGCCTGTAATGGTTCTGGAAGTGGTGGTAAAGAGCTATAAGGACCCCAGGGAGGCTGCCTATCAAGATGATGATCTAGGCCAGGCCCTTGAAAATGGAAAGCCCTGGTGAAGGTCACAGATTAACAAACAGAAGGTGTGTGAGGTGGAGACATGTGTTCCCCCCACCCCTATACCCACCAGTAACTACTCACCCAACACCCCATCCCCCAAGAGAGAGTGCTCTCTCTTCCCCCAGCAGAGACGCCTGGTGCAGGAAGAAAAGCACTGTAGACAGACCTGCTCCTCCGGTTACTAGTTGTTTGACTGTGTGCAAGCTGTTGCACCCTTCAGAGACTCAGTTTCCTCATCTGTGAAATGAGCATATCTTCTATCACAGGTTATTAGTGAAGATTATTAATGAACTAAGACTCATTAAGCCGCTAGGAGAGGTTAAACAGTACATGACATTTATGTGTTCTTGATACAGACATGGGAGTGTAGTCAGAACCTTACATGCCTGGAGTCTGTATCTGTCCTCACAACAATTCTATGAAGGAGATCAGAGTAGACAGAACCAATGTTCTGACTCACTTATTGCTAGGCCCTTTTCTGATTTCAGCCCTGGCTGGACTGGAGAGTTCCCTGTAGGTTTCTGCTTAATGTGAGCTGACCGAGTGTAGCCTCTTCCTTGGAATCCTCTAATATCATGAACAATGGGACTGGGAGGCTCACTATGTCTGAGCACAAGTGGAGCTCAGAGGGCAGAGGACAACTCGAAAGTAGGAGACAGGAGCCAGTGGATAACGCCCCACTGCCTCTTCACCAGGCAACCCTGAGAGGCATTCTATATGCTCTTGCACAATCCAGTCTCTGCTGTCCACAGCAGGGACCTTGGAAATGACCCTCAGTCAGGGGTACTTCTTCCTTCTTTGTGTCACTCTCTTCATAGCCTCAGTCTTGCTCCCTGAGACCACTTCCCCAAATAAATAAACTTGCTCTTGCTGCCTGAGATGACTTCCTGTTTAAATTGCACATGCATCTTGTTTTGGGGTCTGCTTTGGTGGGAGCCCAAGTCTGACAGTTGGCCAGAGGATAGCCCTAGGAAGCACATTCTCCAGCTGAACTTCTAGAACTGGACCATTCATGACTGCTTGGGGTTAGTGGGGCTGGTGATAACCCCTAGCATAATTACTGACACTTGCTTGTGGTAGATTGTGATGAGGTACAGGTGAAAGGTACACTAGTTTATGTGTTAGCTCTAGCACACTAATGTTATGAGAACCACTAGTGGCCTGGTGCATGGATTTGTACACATTGAAAGGGAATTAATTAGAAGATGGCCTGCAGGGTGGGACTGGGCGAGAAGGGCTTGACACACCCTGGAACCAACCCCCTGAAGTCCCTCCCCAGCCAGCTGCACTTGGGACAGCGTCCAGTTCAAAGGGCATCTGTTGAGTGAGTGAAGTCCCTTGGCCTGGCCTGCAGGTATCAGGTCAAAACTGGCTCTCCCACATCCTCTGAGGGGTCCCAGAGTGCGAGAGGGCACTCTGCAAAGTTGCTGTCACTCAGCAGCTCCTGAGTTGAGTGTCTGCTCCCTGGTGGTCAGTTCACGTAATACCTATCGACGGGTGTCACAGACAGTCGGTCGGAGAGTTGCTTAGCTTTTTATATATATAGACTAGAGGCTCGGTGCACAAATTCATGCCTGGGTGGATCCCTCAGCTTGGCCTGGGATTGGGGACAATCAGGGCCACCTCGCCCAGTCCTATCTGGGCCAATCAGGGCCAGCCAGGGGGAGGGACCTCAGGAGGTTGGCTGTGGGAGCGCACTGACCACTAGGAGGCAGCTCCTGTGTTGAGCATCTGCCCACTCGTTGTCAGTGCGTGTCATAGTGACCAGTCGAATGTTCATTCGGTTGCTTAGGCTTTTATATATAGAGATGGTAATTATAAGAATAGTGGAGTTTTAAAAATAAAGTGTGGTTTTTGTTAACTTTCTTATAAGTCTTGAAAAAACAGAATGATGAACCCAGATCAGCCAGCTAACAATTCAAGGTATGTTGTGAAAGCCAGGATACTTCCATAGCAACACTTAATGAGACATTAATCTTCAGCAGCCACAAGGCAGACAGTGCAGAAAATCCAACCTTGGACCTAATTGTAAGGGTGGTAGAGCTATAAGGGATGATGAATGTGTAGCTTAGTTGCATCTCCAATGCTAAATCCAGAGCCCTGATAGGGAAGGGGTGAGACCTTGAGTCCTGGATGGGGAAATTTGAGAAGGTGAGCATGAGCATTTGGAACCCCCAAAATCAAATGCTCCTGAACTTGACTGATAAAAGTATCCTTGCTCCCGTGCTAGAGGGAGTCAATTTTTTTTTTTCCAAAGACCATGCAAAGGAGGTGATTCTCATCCTCCTCAAGAAGTTCTCCCATTTCTCCTCAGTGCCTCCAGAAAAATGAGGGTTAGGTCTAGGCATAAGAAAATCCCATCTATAATCCAAGAGGAAATAATTATCGCCTGGAAAGAGTTCCCATAGCTGGCTGTGGCACGCTGAATAATGGCCCCCAAAGATATCCAGGCCCTAATTCCTAAAATCAACTTTTGACATGGTGAAAAAGACTGTAGATTGTTAGGAGTCTTCAGCTAGGGAGCTTGTCCTAGATTATTCAGGAGAGCCCAAAAAGCAAGAGTCCTTATAATAGACAAGTAGAATTATTTTATTACAGAAGAGAAAAAGGCAATAAGATGATGGAAGCAGAGATTGGAGTGATGTGGCCACAAGCCAAAGGATGGATTCTCCCCTGGAGCCTCCAGGAAGAACTTTCCCTGCTGACACCTTGATGTTGGCCTTATAGGACTCATTTAGGATTGGCCTCCAGACCATAAGTGAATAAATTCCTATTTGTTTAAGTCCCCAACTTTATGGTAATTTTGGTAAAGGAGTAATAAGAAACTAAATACACTGGCTATTATATCATAGCATAAACTGGAAGTTCCTACAGTTTATACAGGAGCAATATGGAAATGGATCATGAGGAATGAAGGAGTAGATAGAATGTAAGGCTGAACAGGAAGAGTTCATTGAAATGGGAGCAGTTTTCGGGATTTAAGGGTTTAATCTTCTGGCAGGGATGCCTGGAGCTGGTCCCAATAAACTGCTGAGATGTCTCTTTGAAATACAATATTGGTTATAGGGCTTCTGCAAGAACCACAGTCAGACCAAGTTTGGCAGAACTACCTGTGAGACCCTGTCTTCCTCCAAGTCACTGGGTGGGCAACAGTGTTCCTAGCCTATGCTTCAAAGGGTAAGAGCTGGATTATGGGGTCACTTCAAGATCTGCAGTTGGACTGAGGTCAGTGGGCCTACCCCTGAGGACACAGAAGAAGAATGTGTCTTCTGACATTCTTCAGGATTGTGTGTTCAGTTCCCAATCAGGGCACATATCTAGGTTGTGTCTTTGACCCCCAGTGGGTGCACCTATTGGAGGCAAATGATCAATGTTTCTCTCTCACATCAATATTTCTCTCTCCATTTCCCTCTCTCTAAAATCATTAAACATATCCTAGGATGAGGATTTTCTTTAATAAAATCTTTATTGTTCAGATTATTACATTTGTTCCTCCCCCCCCCCCCAAACCCCCCCCCCCCCCGTTCCCCCCCCCCCCCCCCCCCCCCCCCCCCCCCCCCCCTCCCCCTGAACTCCAGGGAATCAGATGACCCTCTGGTGGGGAGAATTTGCAGGAATATTTGGGAAACCCAGGCTATAACCACCCAAAGAGTCATTTCCTATGGGACTTGAACCTGTAGGCATTCAGGGCTTCCAAGGTTTCACTTCTACCCAGAAAAGGGAGCTCACAGTGACTGAAGTTGTAATTTGTCAAGGGAAGTGACAGCATTAATTTACATATTTATAAACTATACCTGGGCAGGGGTTCTTTGGGAAGCAATAATTATTATCCCCTACCAAAAAAAA
>NW_005357595.1:0-571 GCF_000412655.1 Myotis brandtii
CAGGAATTCAGTGTGGGATTGCGCCTGCCCCCAGGCCCCAACGTACTCGAAAGGGGATGTTCCAGTGTGAGGCTTCCACCCCTGGATTCTCCCATTCGCCTTCCCTCTCCTGTCAGCCTTGGTGCAACTTCCTGCCATCATCCCAGACCCCATCATGGCCACCTGCCCTCAGCCCCTCCACAGGCAGCTCCACTAACTCCAGGGCTCCCAGCTGACTTGTACCAGCAGGAGGGAGCGAGGTTGTGCACTGACTGGAGCTTGCAGACTTACAAGGCACTTGAGTCCAGGGATGATATTTTGCATCTGGAAGAAAGAAATGGGGTTTTTAACCCGCTCTCACCAGCGTGAAGACTGCCATCTGCCACCAGAGGGCACCACTTAACACACACCCTCCCAGCAGCCCAGTGGGGAACCCTCTCAGTAGCCCAGACCAGACTCTGAAAATTGCAGGGTAGAGGTGTTTCTCCTCTTAAGAGGGTGAGGTAGGGGCAAAAGTTCCCTCTGGAGAGGAATGTGGCTTCATTTGGCCTTTGTCCCATCTTCCTTCTCAGGGGAATTTCTCTAGCGTAGT
>NW_005357596.1:0-859 GCF_000412655.1 Myotis brandtii
GCAGGTCCAGGGGTTCCCAAAGGTGTGGACGGAGTTGAGGAATAGGAATGACACGGAGACAGGGTTCAGTTGATCAGGAGCCTAGCCAGGTTCTCTAACCAGGTTCTCCAGCCAGGTTAGGTCTTTTTGTTTAAGAACCCAACTAGATTTTATTTGCCCCAGAGCACAACAGGACTGCAGGAATAGCAAACTGAAAAGACAAATTGGAAAAGACCCCGTTCTATCTAACTTACAATGAAGTAACAGGAGGGCAAGTCATTAAATGAATAACAAAACAGTTGAGCTTGATGGAGAATATTCTTTTTCTATTTTCCGTACTTTTGGAATTCCCAGTCTCTGCTGTCCAGCGGACACACGGGCCGTGTTTTGAGCCAGCGAGAGATGCAGTGCAAGTGAAAAGCATGATTACAGGCTCCCCACGCGACGGTGCACTCTTCAGAAGTGGCGGATCCCGGGTTCGCCTGACATTCTATGCAAAGATCCATCACGTGGTTCCTGCAGATGGCACAGTTATCAACCTCAATGTCCCAGGACCAGAGGGCTACTGCTTTCAAGCTTTTCACTTCAAAGCGCTTCTTGCCCGCGCCGCTGTTGGTGCCGCTCGGGGTATCCACATCCTTAGCTGCCGCCATTTTGGAAACACTCAGTCTCAGGTTACGTCTTTTTTTTTAAAATATATTTTATTGATTTTTTACAGAGAGAAAGGGAGAGGGATATAGAGTTAGAAACATCGATGAAAGAGAAACATCGACCAGTCGCCTCCTGCACACCTCCTACTGGGGATGTGCCCGCAACCAATCTAGTTCTGTTGAGTTTAAGCCAGTCTAGGTTAATCTCTGTGTTCCATTATAAGGGCTAT
>NW_005357597.1:0-782 GCF_000412655.1 Myotis brandtii
AGATCCAATTGAGAAGAATTAAGAAAAACAGTAAGACTTGTAGGACTGGATAGTGCCTTGGAGGTTACCGATTCAATCCTTCTCCCTTACACACACACACACACACACACACACACACACACACTGTCCAGGACCAGAATCCACATTTCTTGACAACGCAATGTCTTTCAAAGGGTGAAAGGCTGCAATAATATATTTCCCAGATCCTTCTCTTCCTCTCCATTTCTCCCAGCAGCAGGGGTCACACCCTTGATACTTCCTGCCTCCTACCAGGTGACCCTCTTCCTGGCTTATCCTAATATTTCTGGAAGATTTGTAAAGCATAATTTGATGTTTGATGTTTTCCCTTCCCACTCAAAAATCTCTGTCTGGCCATTACATAGGAAATAAAGAATAAAATCTTTACTCCAACATTTAAGGTCCTCAACCATTTTGTTCTATGTTTTCTTTTTATCTCTTTTTACCATAACTCTTAATCTGATCAGACTCAATTATTCACTCTTCTTTGCGTGCAGAACCTGAGCTTCCTTGCCTCAATCCTTCACTCCTGCCGGTCCTTATCTCCTGCACCGCCACTCAGTATCACATCACATATCATTCAAGGTCCAGCAAAAATGCCAATGAAACCTTTCCCGACCCCTTCCAACTAGAGGTCATCTCTCTCTGTTATTCTCCTCCACACTTTAACTCTCTCTTAACATATCTCCATATCTCTTATCTTCCAGGGATGGGGAAACTTTTTTCAGCCAAGGGCCATTTGGATATTTACAACATCATTCACT
>NW_005357598.1:0-580 GCF_000412655.1 Myotis brandtii
AAGAATAATATATAGGGATTCAACAGTAGATTAGAGGTTTCTGAGAATCAAATCAATGATTTGAAATTTGAGGAAGCAGAAAACACCCAACCAGAAGAGCAAAAAGGAAAAAGAATCCAAAAATCTGAAGATAGTGTAAGGAGCATCTGGGACAACTTTATGAGAATCAACATTCGCATTATGGGGGTGCCAGAAGAAGAGAGAGAGAGAGAGAGCAAGATATTAAAAACCTATTTGAAGAAATAATGACAGAAAACTTCCCCTACCTGGTGAAAGAAATAGACTTACAAGTCCAGGAAGAACAGAGAGTCCCAAACAAGAAGAACCCAAAGAGGACCACACCAAGACACATCATAATTAAAATGCCAATGGCTAAAGACAAAGAGAGAATATTAAAAGCAGCAGGAAAGAATCAGTTAGTTACCTCCAAGGGAATGCCCATAATACTGTCAGCTGATTTCTCAACAGAAACTATTCAGGCCAGAAGGGAGTGACAAGAAATATTCAAAGTGGTGAATACCAAGAACCTACAGCCAAGATTAATCTACCCAGCAAAGCTATCATGTAGAATTGAAGGTCA
>NW_005357599.1:0-4090 GCF_000412655.1 Myotis brandtii
ACTTTGGAAACCCAGGGATATAATTCCACAGAAATAATGCTTTTACTATATCATATCCTCCTGTGGGGGCCTTCAGAAATTCTTATTCCAGTGGTACCCCCAAGAACCCTACTTCTAGCACTAACCGGTTTGGCTCAGTTGATGGAACGTCAGCCTGCAGACTGAAAGGTCCCAGGTTCGATTCTGGTCAAGGGCATGTACCTTGGTTGTGGGCACATCCCCAGTGGGGGTTGTGCAGGAGGCAGCTGATCGATGTTCCTCTCTCATCGATGTTTCTAACTCTCTATCCTTCTCCCTCCTCTCTGTAAAAATTCAATAAAATATGTTTTTTCAAAGAACCCTACTTCTATTAGCAACCAGGGGAGAAGAGGCCTTATCCCACCCTGTAATATTATGTACAGAAAATGCCTTGAGAGACAGGTCTTGGAAGGACAGGGTTTTGTTTTTAATGTGAATTTTAAAGGTTAACTATATCTAGTTAGCCCTATAGAAATACACGATTCTGTTATTCATAAATATTACTAACCATTTTAAAGTAAAATTCATTCTTATTTCCTGTTTCTCTCATTGTCAGAGACCACCTATCATCTTCACTAGCAGAGAAGAGTAGAGACCCCCCAAAGCTAGTGACCTTTGAAGCCCTAGCAAAGGTCGGAGCTGTGCACCACCCAGTTAATCTAGATACCACCCAGTTAATGTAGATAATGATAGCTGAAGCATCATCCCCACCTTAATTCACTTAATTCCTTAGATACTCATGTAAATCCTTGTTGATTATTGTTGATTAGATATTCTGCCTATTTCTGGAAATTGTCTGCTGATGAGCTAATCTGTGTGTCATTGAAACCTCCTTACCTTAGGGCTACCCCAGATAAAATAAAAGGTTGGAGCGGCCTGAGCATCGGTGGAAGTCCCTCTCCTTGAGTTGGACTTGCCCGCCTGGTCCCCCAATATTTCCAAATTATCTCGTGTCATTTCTCTTTCATTTGTGTGCAGCTCCTCTTCCAGAACCGAACCCTGAACCATGCAGGATGTGGAGGGAAACACACTCGACATCTGGCGCCGGACAGGTAATCTGGAAGTGAAGGTGAAAAACAAAATTTCAGTAGCAAGGGGAGGAACAAACAGAATTCACCATAAAGGTAGGAAAGTTCACCTAAAAAGGTGGGGGTTATTTCACCGCACACAAACGGCCACAATCAGCTACAGTAGTCTGGAGCTGTAGGCGGTGTGGGAACTTTTTTTTTAACCAGGCTAATGGGGCAGGATTTGGCTTTAAAAAAGTAGATTTGGCTTTCAAAAAGTAGATTCGGTTTAAAAAAGTAAGAAACTTTATTATAGACTTTTGATTTGCATGTTTAAAGTGTTAAAATTTTAGAAGGTAATCTCTTACAGTCTTTGCATGTTATTATAGAACATAACCCTTGTTTTTCTTGAAAAAGGTACATTAGATCTTAAAAGTTTGCCAAAAAGTTAATCCGAACTTGAAAAAAAGGTCAGCAGCAGGAAAAAATTGCCTCCAAAAATTGTTTCCCCTTCTGGAAAACGGTATTTCATATGCTAGAGCCTTTAGGAGAGGTCAAGGAGGATAGATCTCCTCCCCTTGCACCCTCTGCTCCTAAAGAGGAGCAGAAAGAAAAGTAAAATTGGATGAATGGCCTTCATGGCTCCCTCCACCTCCATGACCTAATCCTGAAATGTTTAATTCTCCATTAATAGAATCACCTGTGCAAAAAGGCCAAATTATAAAGAAATTGGAATATTAAAAGGTACTCTTTTTAAATCAGACTGAAAAAAGAGTGCCATGGTCACCTCAATGTGGTTTCTTGTCCAAATTAAAATTTTAATTTGTATCTGGAATCTAAAATCTATAATAAGAAATTTAAACCTGCTGCAGAATCCACCTCTGGTGTGAAGAGATTCAAAGATGGCAGAAGAGGGCAGAGCTATAAGCTTTCCCGCAATGAGATTACTTAATGTTTTATTTAAAAATCACCAGAGAATATCTTATGACAACCAAACTTTGGCTAAGACAACCTTGGGTGCTAGCCATAGCTTCGGAAAGTGAAATAGGAAAAAATTTTAAATGTCTTTTTCTATTAAGCATGACTTTGGGGAAAATACGCCATCTGAGTCATTTGCTGAAACTTCCCCCAAAGCAGGATGTGGGGAAGAGAAGAAGGGAGCACATGGCCATCCAATATGGACACCTCCTCCCCAAGTATTCTAATTTAAAATCTCCTCGTAATTGAAAAGTTTTACAAAATTTAAAAATACTTCTGGGATTTCTGTTCATGTGTAAAGTGAAAACCTGGCTTAAAACTAATGCGCGTATTGTCCTATTTTGGATATTTAGATAGAGTTTTGAGCTGGAGTCTCTTTACAAATGTACAAGATAAAACCCAAGACTGATTATTTCCTAAGAAAAATGGGGAATTTGACCCAGGGTAGAAATGCAGGCTTGTTCTAGCAACAAGTCTCCAAAAGAAAATTCAGTAAAATTGTCTCTGTTACAAAAATTTGCTAAAGTAAATGCCTTAAAATAATAATTGGATTTGAATCTCAAGAATTATTGAAATATATTAATTATTAAAATCTAAATAAACAGGTAAAAAACTGGCCCTTTGTTAATTAAAAAGGCTAGCCAAGCCTTTCTAGTGGAGAAAAGGGCTAGTTGTTTAACGCCCCTAGCAAATTCTTAAAGAAAGAATGTGGTCAATTTACATCTGAATGGTCCAGAGTAGGCCAAACTTGTTTTGCCAGGGGAAAACAGTTACACGCCCCCGCCCCCCGACACACACACCAGGCTGCGATCTCCTGGCCAATTTTGAAATTTCCCGACGGCAAGCAACCAGCAGGAAACAATGTAGCTATAAGATTGCTTCTTAAATTTCCGAAGATAAAAAATTATGGTCATTTTATAATCAAGGGCTGGGCCAGGCCTGTTTTGCCAGCCTCAGGTGTGGTTTTCCAGAGCCGCTGGAAACTTGGTACCTTGGAGTTTATGGAATCAAATGATAAAAACTTATGTCTAGGTATTTTGAAGTGACATAATACTGAAATATTGATCTGAGTATGCCTCATACAAAATCTAGAGGACAGAGTTGAATCTGTTGGCTGATTATGTCTTGCATTTTTGAAGTTTATTCTTAAAAATGTTACTGATTGAGAAATGCTGAATATTTGACTTGCCAGCTAAAAGTTTAAGGTTCAGATTGAATTGGGAGAAATTGTGTAGTTGTGATAGCTAAATGCCTAAAATGTAGAAATTAATTTTTAGAAAATAATTTTTGTTTTCTCTGAAATAATTAAAATTAATGTTATTTCAGACTGATATAAATTGGCAAAATGGGTTAAGTGGATATTCAGGGGAACTTAGCTGTGACCTATTAAAAGATAAACTACTACAATTTTTATATAAGACCACCATCATTATACCAAAAAATACTAGGCAGGAACCAATTCCTGGAGCTTCATTTGTTTTTACTGATGGGTCATTTAATGGGAAAGCCGCCTATCATACTATAAATTCTGACTGAGTCATACTGACCAGTTATACTTCTGTGCAAAGAATTGAATTAGAAGCTATTAAGGCTGTGTTGCAAGATTTCCAACAGCCTATTGATATAATCTCTGATTCCTCTTATGCTTCGGGCCTAGTAAGTAGAATTGAAACTGCCCGGTTGAAATGGCTTAGTGACCAAAGTTTATTCTTACTATTTTTACTGTTTAAAAAAGTTCAGCTGATTGTGCAGCAGAGACAATACCCTTTTTATATCACTCATATCAGGGCTCACAGTGTATTTATTGCCTGGCCCATTAACTAAGGGAAATGCACATGCTGATCAATTGGTTGTGTTATTAAAAGAGGCCTCAGATCTCATCAGCTTTTACATCAGCCTGCTAAAATGTTGTCCAAACAATTCTCAATCTTTCGACAGAAAGCAAAACAGATTATGAAGAAATGTCCCACTTGCCCACTTGCACTACCTCAAGGGCCTAACACAGGAGTCAACCCTGGAGGTTTGCTAAGGGACCATATCTGGCAAATGGATGAATGGATGAATACTCCTTTTGGACGTCTTGGGGC
>NW_005357599.1:7810-10461 GCF_000412655.1 Myotis brandtii
GGTAGGCTGCATCAAGCCTTAATTACTCTAAATTTTTTCACTTGTGATGCTGATGGAAAGAAACCTATGGAGCTACATTGGTGTCAGAATAAAACAAAAGAAAATGGTCTAGTTAAATGGAAGGATCCCGAATCTGGCTTATGGAAGGGACCTGACCCATTATTAACCTTTGGCAGAGAGTACGCTTGTATATTCCCAGAGAATTTTTCCAAACCCGTGTGGATTCCTGTTAGAAATATTAAACTGCATCAGGGATCCAAGAGAGAAACTAGCCAGACTGAGGACCTTGCGCCTGGAGCCACACCATGCAGTTGCAGACAATCAACTATCTTAGCCACAGAGTCCAGCAACTCCAAGCAGTCCACTGAAGATGAGGAGCAGGAGGAAGAGAAGCTGGACAACAAACAGCCAAAAAACCACCTGGGGCACGGTAAAGTGAAGTATGGTAACGATTATTTCAGATAGTTTCATACTGGTCTTAGAAAGCACATTTTCCTTTTCCTGGGAAGGACAGCACAGTTATCCCAAGGTCAGAGGGCTCCAGTTAACTCAGTCCCTATTAACTCAGTGTTCTGGAGAACCAAAACTGTAATTTAGATAAAGTGCCTAAGTTTAACCCAGGTCACCCAAGGGTTATAGACCCAAAACTGTAATTTAGATAACATGCGTAAGTTTAACCTAGGTTACCCAAGGACTCTAGGTAATGTGTTTACCCAAAACTGTAATTTAGATAGCATGCGGTCTTTGCTTCTGTAAATTGCCTTTTTTGCAAAATAGGTTCCTCATCCCAAACCTTGAGACAGCCATTTTAAAATTGAATTGTCATGACCTAGAGCAAAGAATATTCTTACATGGTACTATTCTAAAAGTTTCATTAATAATTTTTGATGCTTTACAACAGTATATTGTGCATTTATCCCAAACAGACTTACAAACTAATTCTTTGAATGTTTGGCAGCAATTTAATAAGGACATGAAAGGATTTAATCCCTTCCACTGTGTGGAAGGCCCCCTAGGAAGGCACTTAAGCATTCTGTATTGACCTCTCTTGACCTTTTTGCCAAGAG
This sequence comes from Myotis brandtii, assembly GCF_000412655.1. Taxonomy (NCBI): domain Eukaryota; kingdom Metazoa; phylum Chordata; class Mammalia; order Chiroptera; family Vespertilionidae; genus Myotis; species Myotis brandtii. The sequence continues at coordinate 8,878 of NW_005357599.1, forward strand.
GGTCCCTCTTCTCACAATCCAATTGCCTACAGCTGTTGCCTGAGTTCTCTGTTCATGCTGAGGTCATGGTGGCTGGTACCATGGATCTGTCTCTTGCCCAATGGCGTGAGCTGGGCCCTCTCTGGAGAAGAAAACCTGGGTTCCCCATGATCAATGCCGGGGCCCCACCAGCAGGCGAGGGGATCCAAAGGCAGTTGCTGGGTGTGGAGGCCACAGGGGCATAGGCTATCAAGGAGACAGAACTGTACCTCACATCACCCTGCTTGGCCCCGGAGGATGGCTGGTTAGCCAATGATGGGTAAGATTTCCAGGGAGGAATGACCTAAGGGCACAGATGTGGAGGGGCCAGTAGAAGAGAACTTGGGGGTCAACAGAGGTGGGGCACAGATCCTCACCCCCCTCCAATTATCCAGGGGCTTGAACACTCACCCCTTCTGAGGGAGGTCTCCTGCCCCCATGGCTGCTTCTCGCTTCCCATGCCCAGCCCAGATTGGGACCCAGATAACAGAAAGAGACTTGGTCCAGCTGAGATCAGGACCCAGAAAACAGAGACTTGGCTAACAGCAGCTACCCTATATCTAAATCTAGCCTAACAACAGGAATGCTCAGGGCCTTCTCAAGGATGCAAAATAATCCTTTCCATTAATATTTACAATGTAAATTAAGATTGTTTTAGAGTATTAAATTTGACAGTAAAATAGTAGTCAAGTTTTCAAATTAGTTAAATTTGGATAATTTGAAATAAGTAATTATTCAAGAAGTACTAACCAACATTTTCATTTCGTGGTAAAATTGCTTAACATGCAACGAACCTAAAGCAGTCATATTTTTGTGCAAAAAAATAACATTTAAAGTTATCTAGACTGCATTATAAAATTTCCAAATATCCTCCTAATAATAAAATAAAAAAAGTGGGGATAGTGGAAAAATATAGTGGAAAAATGCCATGTAAGGAAACAGATCCTGTAACTAAATTACATTTAGATAAAATTTTTCGTTTATAATGCTAACGGCAAGATACCAAGGAAAACACACATAATGTCAAAATAAGCCAAAGGAAAATCATTTGGGCAAATTAACCTTTGGTCGAGAATATGTTTGTATATTTTCAAAGAATAGCTGCAAGACAATGTGGATTCCTGCAACAACAAATCCCAGAGAGAAACTGACCAGATTGCTCCAGCCACCACGACAGGAAAGAGACAGTTCAGAGATGGAGATGGTGAAGACGTCTGGCCATGGTAGCAGTCACCAGGTGTGCGTCGCTGCATTTTGCCCAGGACCAAACCAGAGAGGGTCAGACTTGCTTTTCCACCATTTGTCCACCATCCAGAACCAGCATGTATTGCTGGCATATACACATGAACTGTCGGACATTGAAACTTAGACTCAGAACTGTTGGACATTGGTCGTCGCCGCTGCTGTGGCTGCTCCTGCTGCTGAGGCTGCTGGCGGAGGCCGGAGAACCAGGCGGCGGTGGCTGAGAGGGCAGCGGCAGGAGCGGAGCGGGAGGAGGGAATGAGAGGAAGCCTGAGAGGGGGGAGCGGAGCGCACTGAGCCCCGCCCGCCCTTCCACGCGCCAGG
>NW_005357599.1:10746-13859 GCF_000412655.1 Myotis brandtii
ATCCCGCGCCCAGAGCCATGTCCTCGTCTGCTGGCAGCGGCCACCAGCCCAGCCAGAGCCCTGCCATCCCCACCCGCACCTTGCCCATCAGCGACGCTGCGCAGCTACCTCATGACTATTGCACCACGCCCGGGGGGACGCTCTTCTCCACCACACCGGGAGGAACCCGAATCATTTATGATCGAAAGTTTCTGCTGGATCGTCGAAATTCTCCCATGGCTCAGACCCCACCCTGCCATCTGCCCAATATCCCAGGAGTCACCAGCCCTGGCACCTTAATCGAAGACTCCAAAGTAGAAGTAAACAATTTGAACAACCTGAACAATCATGACAGAAAGCATGCAGTTGGGGATGATGCTCAGTTTGAGATGGACATCTAACTGTCCTGCAAGGATCAGAAGAATAGCAGCAACGCTGATACCTGTGTGTGTACCTGATTCGGCCAATAGGATCAACAATGAAAACACAGAAGAGGCAGTATCAGCAGTCCCCATTGCAGTGCACCCTCCTCTTCCTCTGGGTGCCAAATGATGCGAAGATGAGCTTCATCTGAAAAAAAAAAAAAAAAAGAACTGTTGGACATTGAAATTGGGACTTGTTCTTATATTTATGGTCTACAGATAGAAGAATTTTTAAGGGAAAAAGAAGGGGGAGATGTCAGAGACCACCTATCATCTTCACTAGCAGAGAAGAGTAGAGACCCAAAGCTAGTGACCTTCGAAGCCCTAGCAAAGGTCGGAGCTGTGCACCACCCAGTTAATCTAGATACCACCCAGTTAATCTAGATAATGGTAGCTGAAGCATCATCCCCACCTTAATTCACTTAATTCCTTAGATACTCATGTAAATCCTTGTTGATTATTGTTGACAAGTAGCCCGGTGCACCGTGCACTCGGGTAGGGGGGGGAAAGGGGCCCCTCAGTCTGGCCTTCACCATCTCCAATCTGAGACCCCTCAGGGAATGTCCAACTACCTGTTTGTGCCCACATGGAAGTCCCCCTTGAGTTGGACTTGCCCGCCTGGTCCCCCAATATTTCCAAATTATCTCGTGTCATTTCTCTTTCATTTGTGTGCAGCTCCTCTTCCAGACCCGAACCCTGAACCATGCAGGATGTGGAGGGAAACACACTCGACATCTCATCATATTTCCGGATAATGAGCTTTAAAATTCGATCGCCTGCTTTATAAACTAATGCTTTACTTTAATTGTTAAAACCCTATGTAGTTTGGATTTAAAGTCTATCCTTTTCCAAATAATATAAAATTACCATGATATATTTTGTTTGTTCTGAAAGGGCAATGAAGTCTTAATATGCGGCTTATATTTATAAATGAAGGAAGAGGTGGAGGAGGAGGAAGGAGAGGAAAAAGGAGAAAAAGAAGAGGAAAAAGAGGCGAAGAAGGAAGAGGAGAAGAAAGAAAAGAAGAAATAGAAGGAGAAGGTGTAGAAGGAGAAGAAGAAAGTTTTAAATTATTATGAAACTAAGAAGATTCAGGACATTATCTGTAATTCCTAGAGCAGATTAAGCAATTTTCCTCAATAATACCTGGCTTTCTGTCCTGTGTACAAATGGGTTTGTTCTTGAAGCAAGGCCAATTGAAATTTTAAAGCTGACAGAGTTCATCTTTCCACTTCTGAGTTCATGTGATGTATCCAGCACTGTGAGAGGTCCCAGGATACAACAGTGATCAATACATGATTTCTAACTTCAAGGCTCTAAAGAACTCACAATCTATGTTGGAAAATAGAAATTTATATAACCATTAATGTGATAAATATGATACTAACATAAACAGAGCTTGTTATGAGCACAGAGAAGGAAATATTGCATTTGAGGAAGACATTATAGAGCCTTAATATGATGAGACGGTATTCACCTGGGTGGTTCCGCTTATTCATTTAATCATTCAACAAATAATGCTGAACCCCTACTTTTGTGATGGCTTCTAAATGTGATACTGGGCTTGCAATGATGACAAAGACCAGCATCATCCTTTCCTCACAGGGACATATGGTGAAATTTAATTGATTAAATGTTGTAGAATTGTGCACCTGGAACCTATATAATATTGTTAACCTGTGTCACTCCAATAAATTCAATAAAAAGGAAAAATAACAAACATAATACCTAATAATAGATAAAAGTTTATGCTGCTTCATAATTTATGAAATAGGTTTACATGTTACTTCTGCTCCTATAATAGGTTAAATTTCAACTTGTTTTTGGCATTTTGTTACCTTTTCTCTATTTTTCTTAATTCATACTCTTAGTTGTCATACTATGAGGAATTCTTGCCATTGTTTTTGCCTATAATTCTGTCCCTTCATTATAGCTTAACTGGTCATTTTTACTTGGCTGCATTATTTGTCTGTGTCTTGTCTTTGTATATCAACTTTCAGTTTTACATAGTTTTGGCTTCTGCTTTTCATGACTTGACTGAACCCATCAATCACGCATAGTGACCTCCTGGTCTTCCTGGGTTTTCTTAGCCTTGGCACAGGAGCCATACCAGCTGAGACATGCAAGTTCATGATTAGATTTTCACTGATGTTTGACATTGTACAGTGTGTTTAATAACTTTAGGCAAGCAGTTGCTCCCTACCAAAAAAAATCAAATATATTTACATACGTTAAGCTTATCAAAAACATCACTTTAATGCAGCTTCATTTCCCCTTTGCAAATGAAAGTTAGCCAACTGTATATTCCTTCAGGAGTTAGCATGCAGAAATCAAATTTTTTATGAAGGTAAGAGTTAGAGAGGGTTTTGAGGCTTGACTCTATCCCTTCTCTGGTAACTCAGTATACTTACTGGCAAAAAAAAAATATCATTCCACATACTTTTAAGAAGATTGAGATAAAATTAAATCATCTATCCTATCTAATAATAGAGAAACATGGTAATTAGCCGCACCTCCGGTACCCTTCCCATTGGCTAATCAGGGCGATATGCAAATTAACTGCCAACCAAGATGGCGGCAGCAGCCAGGCAGCTTGAACCTAACATGAGGCTTGCTTGGGCAGGCCCACCTAAGTGCAGCCCCTGGTCATGCACAGAGCAGGGCGGATCGGGAGGTTGCGATGCCACCCTCACTCACGCTCAGGGTAGTAGG
>NW_005357599.1:15073-16645 GCF_000412655.1 Myotis brandtii
TTGCAGCTGAGAGGCTGGCAAGTGAGGCAGCGAATGTTGGAGTCTGCAGCAAGCAAGCCTCGTGCTCGCTTCAGTGCCTGGCTGCCGGCCGCCATCCTTGGCTGACGTTAATTTGCATATACTCACTGATTAGCCAATGAAAAGGGTAGGGGTCGTACGCTAATTACCATGTTTCTCTTTTATTAGTGTAGATAAAAGGCTAAGGCTAAGCGATCGTCCAACCGGCCCACCGACCCACTGGCCAACCAGCCCACTGGCCCACTGGACCACTGGCCAGTAGGCTATGATGTGCATTGGCCATTGATGAATCTCAGAGGAAAGGGGGGTTGCGGAGAGGGTGGGAAGAGATTAACCAAAGATCTTATATGCATACTAGAGGACTGTGGTGTCCCTCAGTCTGGCCTGTGGGAATAGAGTGAAAATAATAATTTTTACTAAGATACCATTCTATCTAACATCCCCCGAGGGGTCTCAGATTGCAAGAGGGTGCAGGCCAGGCCAAGGGACTCCACTGGTGCATGAATCGGTGACCAGGAAGTGACAGGAACCTATACTGGCTGGATTGGGTTATGCTTTGACAGGTTTGCATGTGGGGAAATCTCTCAGAGTAGGAGTCTGTCCAGACGCTATTGAGGGGTTAACATGTTTAGGGCACCTGGTGATGTTGTTCAGCAGAAAGTCTTTGAGCCAGAAAGCTCTGAAGAACAGTCAAAGCTTGGAGTCTTTTAAGCGTAGATTTACCTTATCTCTGCTGGCAGGTGTTGGGTGAGGTTTCTCGGAGTATGCAAAGCAGGTTATCTCTATTATGACTAAAAATCTGCTTGTTTGAGCTATTTTTAAAACAATTGAATGTCTAAAAGTTTGACAGTGGAGGGATTTTGAACTAAGAGGTTTCAGTCTGCAGTAAAAAATAACCAATTTTGGCTTAGGGACCAAAACACAGAGGCCATCTTCTGGCTCATTTACATAACAATTATGCTTCCAGTTCTGTGGGTCAGGATTTCCATCAGAATATAGTGAGAATGGCTCATGTCTGCTCCTCATTGAGTTCTCATCTGGTATAACTGGGGCTTGCATGGTTAGAGACAGGTAGATGAGTCACCTAGCTCAGATATCTGATGGAGCCTCAGTTCTGACTGTCAGCCTTATTTCATGCCTGGGTTCTTCCATATATGCCATGTTCTGGGATGAAACGTTTAAGAAGGCTTCATGCACATGTCTGGTCTGTCTCCATCTGTCTTTCTGTCTGTCTCTGTCTCCCTCACTGTAATTATTTTGGGCTCCTCACAACATGGTAGCTTTAAGGCAAAAGGGCTTCTTAGGAGAAAGAAACATTTCAAGAGATTTTGGTATAAGTTATAAGGCAAGGGTGGGCAACCCCTGGCACGCGTGCCAAACATGGCATGCCAGTAACTTTTGCTGGCACGCGAAACCCTCTCTTATAATCTTCCATTTACAATTTTTTTCTAAATATTGACTTTTTTATTTTTCAGGTAAATTCAGTGTAGGTGCATCTTAGATAAATAAATAATTTTACATAACATGTATACATTAAAAAATAAATGTATTTTT
>NW_005357599.1:16743-50529 GCF_000412655.1 Myotis brandtii
ATCAAGTAGGTGTAACATGTTCTAAAAAAATTAGGGTTGGCACGCAAAAGAATTTTGAGTCAGAGATTTTGCTGGTTTTGGCACGCACTCACAAAAAGGTTGCCCACACCTGTTATAGGGCTTCTTATGATCTAACCTTGAAGATAGAAACAATTATACTGCCTCTGATAGGTCAAAAGCAAGTTGCAGTGTCAGCCCATATTCAGGTAAACTAAGTGTATAAAGGACTAAATACTGGAAGTCATGGTTCATTGAGGGGCCACATTTGGAGACTACTGCGACAATGATAATTTTTATGTTATAACTAACATGTTTCCTTAAATGTAATGGCAGTAACTTTAATAACTTGTTTTCCCTTTTAAATAGTGGTTGGTTAATATATGATTTTCTAACTCTAATAATGAACACGAGAAAATATTTAATTTTTACTAAGATAACAATTGGCATAAGTTGGATTAAATTTTTGGTTTATCTTGAATTGAATCAGATACCTCTATACCCGCAGAATAAATGTTGAGAAAATATCTGAATATTTAAGTAAGTAGGTACTTTAATTAAGATTTGTTTTTCTTAGTTTTAAGTTCTATATTTTGTAATGAGTACAATTGCCTTCAAAGATTAGAGAATAACTAATAATAACGAGAATATCCCAAAGGGATCTCTATTTGTAATGAGAATTATACTGCTTGCTGAAAAAACATAAAATGGTATTGGAGAAATCATTATAAATTCCTTAGAATAGAAATTATTTAGAATTGAGTATTGATTGTTTCTGTTGTGTTTGGTATTATTAATTTATATCTATTTCCAATTATTTTCTCCATGGGTTTTATTTCCATGATTTCATTCAGTGTAAAATTATAGTTTGGGAAATATTAACATCATGATTTATTAGAATTCCTGAAAATTTTCTTTCACCTTGATATACATGGACATGCTTACCAGAGACATATAAAAAAAGATAACCAAGTGAACTAGCATGGATAAGAAGTAAATCCAAATGAGTTCTAGAAAAATGATGTGAGAAATTTTGTGACTATTTGTTATGTTTAAATAAGCAAACTCTAACCTGCCTTCTAGATATTTATATATTAATTTACCATGTGTTGTGTTAGTACCACAAAAATACCCTAGATAATTTTAAAAACACAATACAAAAAAATAAAAAATAAAAATCACATTACAATAAGACAATAAAAATAAAACAGGGTATACAATAAGGAGTGCTCTGGCACATATAGACAGATTTGGCATGACCTTTCTATAAAAAGTAGAATTTAGTTAAGAACTAACTATATGTTGCAGAACCATCAATAATATTGTCTTCAGAACTATTCCCTTGCTAATTTGGGCAAGCACACTGAGGATAATCTGCAGAAGAAGCAGAATTTAATGCTAACTCTCAGAATAATGGGAGAAACCAACAAAGACCCTATGTTCATATTAATTTGCCTGGAGATATACAGCTAGCATTAGAATTTGAAAATGCAACTTATATGAATCTACTTATGTAACAAATTCTGACTTTGATTTTGGCCAGGATTACTCAAAAGTGCGTGTGTGTGTGTGTGTGTGTGTGTGTGTGTGTGCATGCACATATGTGTATGTATGAATGTATGTATGTGCATGTGTGATCACAAAAAACAATGAACAAAAATATTGAAAGAGATAGAATTAAATTACATGAAAAGAAGCTGTAATATGGGAGAAATTTGGAATGAAAGATCTAGATTTGAGTTTATGCTCTTCCACTTGCCGACATGTGTTCTTAGATAGGCTATAGAATTACTTCAAGTTTTATTTCTCTGTCTCTATAATGGAGATAATCAATTACAGAGTTTTGATGAGGATTCAATAAATAAGGAAAGAGAGTTTTTTAAAAAAACTCTGAAGCCCTAATAAAATTTTATGATACAGAATTCAATTTAAACTTCCATCCACCATATATAGAACAGTGGTGATATTTATAGTTGCTAAGAAACTGAGTTTGCATTAACATGTTAACACAAGACACATCAGTGTGTCAGCCAATTTTCTTCTGTTACTGAGAGTTTATAATGCTGGTTTCTACTAGGAGAATACCATGTCAAAGCTGAGGGAAATGCCTTTATTTTCTAAATGTATATAGATGTTATCTTAATAAAGTTGTTATTGCATTGGGTTATTTGCTTTGATTCAGGTTGCCTGGAGTTTCCATTATGTAAATTTAGTTCCTACACAAAATACTTTGTATGGCAGTTGCTTTTTTAATTTAAAAGTTTGTCTCATTTTAATACCCCTCCCCAGACTTCAGGGTTTTATTTTTCTTTTAATAACTTTACTCATTTGCAGTTTGTTACTTAAACAACAGCTGGGATTAGAATACCAAATAAGAATGACTCAGATGTTCTTTTGATCTGGACAAGAGATATGTCACCTAATTTTTCTAGAGACCTGGCAAATTTATTAAAGTACAGCTTATGAAGTTACTTGGCTAATATGTCTGCAAAAACACAAACAAATTAATATTGAACTCAAAGTCTGGAATTTCTTTTTCCCATATACAAAAGAGAAAGAAAAATCATGATGCAATTTGTTCTTCCTAAGAGCAAGGAAATACATTACTTTGTAAATCTGTTTCCAATGAACCTTTAATTGCTTTATTTTCTTATTGATTATGGATTAGCAAAAATTGTTTGCACTCACTTCTAGACAAAGGAATGTAAAATGAGTAGGAATCTGAATTTTTAGATAGAATTTTAGCGATTTGATGTTTTTTAGACTTATTTTGAACCTCACAGCCATTTCCTCTAGTGAAATCAAGTATTTGAAAGACGGAAACAAAGATGTTGCTTGCACTTTAATAAAACACGGAGGATCTTATTATAAAATGCCGATTGTGGTCTGTAATGGGACCCAATATACTGCCTTTTTACTAGCTCCCAGGGGTGGGTGCTGGAGCATGCAGATCCATGAGCCACATGTGAGCAGCCAGGATGCAATCAGTTGGTTCTAAATTTAGCTGAACGTTGGACCCATCAGGGAACTTTTAAAAATGCTGATGCCTGGTCTCTCCCTGCCCCCACTTGGGATTCTGATTTAATTGATGGGAATGATTCCTGGGTATTAGGATATTAAAATCTTCTCAGGATATTCTAATGTGCAGCAAAGTTTGAGGACAACTACACTAATAAAACGTGTGTATGTGCGCGCGCGCGTGTGTGTGTGTGTGTGTGTGTGTGTACACCACATGCAGGCACATTGGGTGGATCAGGTGTTATAGGTCCTGTTTATCTTTTCTGGTATCTCTCTCTTACAGAATGATAAAAATTTTAAATCATATTGTGATTAAAACTATTATTTGGTAACCTTTTATTGAACGTAATATAATAGATGCCTAGCCGTCCTGGCTCAGTGGTTGAGCGTCAACCTATGAACCAGGAGGTCACATTTCAATTCCCAGTCAGGGCACATACCCAGGTTGTGGGCTCAATCCCCAGTATGGGGTGTGCAGGATTTAGCCAATCAATGATTCTCTCTCATCGATGTTTCTATCTCTCCCTCTCCCTTTCTCTCTGAAATCAATAAAATATATTTAAAATTATATATTTAATATAAATACATCTAAAAACAAATTGAGTGAAAATTTGTGTCCTGTATTTAATTTTATTTAACAATACACCATTGATGAACAAGCACAGAATAGCACCATCATTTTTAATGATCGTGAAATATAAATGTTTCATGATTTTACTAATCCTATAATATTAGGCATTTAGGAGAGTGTTTTCTTTTAATTATAAAATGAATAGGATGGTAATTATTATTCATTACATATTTTTGCATTTTTCTTATTGCCCAGAACAGTAGAGCACCAAAGTTAGATAGTAGTAGTCCAGCCTAGTGGGCAGGCATATTTAAATCACTGATATTGTTTCAAATTGCCTGTGCGTGGAGAGAATAAAAGCAAACTGTTCTCTTGTCAGCTTTATTATTGTTGTAAATTCTCTGCACAAAATGCACCTCCTTATTGCCTGCAACCTGGACATACTGTTCCCACTACCCTGCCTTTGGAATAAATTCTAAGCCATTGCCTTATAATGAATTTTCACAAAGATATGAGCTTTCCTAGGATTATATATATGTGTGTGTGTGTGTGTGTGTATCACCATATTTTATGCATAAGGTTATAAAACTAACATCTTCAACACAAAATATGGAGATACATATGAAATTTCAAACATTGAGTTCTAGTACTTTTAATATTTGGCAATTTGACAAAATTTCTGTATCTTTTTCTACTAGAAAGACTAAATATTTATTATATATCTTAACCATTTATATTTTTCTTTGGTGACTTGCTGTTATATCCTTCGTCTGTTTTTATAATGGTGTTCATGTTTTCTTATTGATATGCAAAAACAATTTAGTAAAACTATCATTTGTTTTCTGCCAAATATAAGTTATTTTTCTCAGAGTGTTCTTGTCATTTTAATTTGTTTATGAGGTGATTATTTTTTCTTTTAAATATATTTTTATTGATTTCAGAGAGGAAGGGAGAGGGAGAGAGAGATGGAGACATCAATGATGAGAGAGAATCATTGATCAGCTGCCTCCTGCATGTCCCCCACTGGGGATCAAGCCCACAACCCTGCCATATGCTCTGAGTGGGAATAGAACCGTGACCTTCTGGCTCATAGGTTCAACCAATGAGCCATGCCAGCTGGGCAGAGGTAATTTTTTTTTTTTAAGTGCAGAAGTTTACATTTTTTATGCAGTTTGATCTATCAATTTTTTCCTTATTGTTTCTTCTGGAGGCGTAGAGTCATCTTCTATACCAAGTATATATAATTAACCATCTAAGATTTTTATCCAGAACTCTCAAGGTTTATGTTTTCCTTTAGCTGTTTAATTCATCTGAAATAATTTTGTTGGTTGGCATTTTATAGAGAAGTAATTTATAATTTTGTTTCCAAATGTTTACTTGACAAAATAACCATTTATTACTTTGTTTATTTCATTACCCAATTATTTGATATCATACTTTACTATTACTTAATGCATTGAAAATACTTGTATTATTTCTGAATAATCTATTTTCTCTTTGTTCATCAATTGCTTGTGACAATATTATAAGTTTCAATTGTTTTAGCTTTAGAGTACTGTTTAACATTTAACAACAAAATTCTTCTTTTGCAGATTATATCAGTTTTGTAATTATTTTTTTAAAGGAGATTTTTTTTTTCAGTTTAACCTGTATTGTTTTGTGATTTTTATCACTATAGTATATTTATAAATTAATATATATGGGCATTGGCAACTGTATATTTTATTAATAATATATGTAAAATTGTATATGTAAGTGAATTTGATATTATTTTGTGTCTGAGAGAGAGAAAGAGAGAGAGAGAGAGAGAGAGGAAGATATGTCTCTATCTGGTCTGTGCTAGCCTTCTTAAAAAACATGGAGAACATTTGTTTTGTTTTGTTTTGTTTTCCATTTCCCTGAAGCTATTCTAATGACTTAGTACCAAATCCTTTACAAGCCATTGAATAATATAAATTAAATGATTTTAAGAACAAATAGAGGCATGCTATAGTGATGAAGAAATTGAGGCCCAGAGAAACTGTCTTGCTTAAAAATTATAGCTTTACTAAGTATCAAAAATATCAAAATAGAATAAAAATAGAATTAAATTCAATGGGATGAACCATACTAACTTCAACTAACTTGTAATTAGTTAGGGATATAAAATGAACATAAGTGAAAAATTCAGGCAAAAACTCAAGGTAGTGCATGGTGGAAGATATACAGATATAATAGGAATTAAGAGTCATTGAACTTTCAATATATATCAATAAATTAGTTGCCATATATTAGTGCTTATTTTGTTTGTGAAGGACTGCCTAAGTTGATTTTTATCAACCAAGGAGCAAAATAGAACTAATAGCCCAGTTAAATGCACTATATTTTATTCAGCGATGCTTGGGAATACAAATAGAATCCTGAAAATGATCTCTGGAAACTCTTCCAGCTCAGCAATCTGTGAACATCAAAAGCCTTGAAACAAGTGCTCAATAACTTTCTATTAAAGCTAATTTAGCTTAATACTTGGTGTATTTTTTTTTCTAGTCTTTATTGCTCTGTGCGCACTCAGACTCACATAGATCATTGCCATCACCACCATCACACAAACCACACAGATTGAGGAACATTCACCTTCGAATTTTTGTATCCTGCTTTTTATTTCTATACACTCATTTTTTCTTGCTTTTGAATCATTATACTTTGTTTTATATTTTTATTTGCTTTTTCACTCTATTATATATAGAATATGTTGTTATGAAATATTACGTTTTTACTTTTATGTTTGCTAATCATTTGGAAGACTTTAAATTCTATATTTTTAGCACTTGTAATCATTACATTCAAGTATAAAATATTTTTTTTATCCTAAAATAATGACATAAGAAGAAAGTCTACATATGCCAAGGTACACATTTTTTTCCTCCACCAAAATCAATAAGAAAATTGGGGAAAAAAGAAACATCTGCTTTTAGGAATTGGTGCAAAGGAAAAATAGGGCTGCGATCCCTGAGAAAAAGAAAACAAATGAGGTGAGTCCCACAATCTTCTTAGGAAAGGACTGCTAAGGAGAAGCTAGCATCTAAGCTGGATTGAGGGGATGGATAGGATATCAAGATCTGTGAAGGCCAGGGTGGCTAAAATTTGTGGGGCAGAATACTTGAAAGGATGGAAGTACACAGGGAAAGAGCTTTAGAATCTGCACAGGATTCTTTTTTGTATTTTGGGCTGTGTACCAATCTCTGCATGAAAACGGTGAAACCCCATGCATCTGGAGAAAAATTTATGAGAAGGGAACAATTACTAGATAATTATAAGGTGAAAAATTTCCTGAGCTCACTCAGGGCTATTTGCTTGAGTTTCTGTGAGTCAGGGGGAAGACATTTCATTGAAAACATGGGAAATGCAATAGAGATTCCAGAAGTATCATCTTTTAGTAGTGGAGCTAAAATAGCTCTGTAGGAAAGGCTTATTAGGACTCACTTTTTAAAAACTAAAAATTAAGATTTTAAAGGATTGAACTGATTAATAAGTAACATAATTGCTTGCCAGAACAAATTCCAATACTCAGTTAAAAAAAAATAATAAATGTTTGTGATTCATTAAAGAATTATTAATATGTGAAGAAGCAGAAAATTGTGATCCTTAACGAGAAGGAAAATCAATCAATAGAAACAGAAATGATAGACATGATAGAATTAACAGACAAAAACATTAAATGAGCTAATAAATTGTGTTCAATGTGCTCACAATTTATTTTGAAAATATTAATAGAAAAATATTAATAAAAAGGAGAATCTAAAAATAATTTTTTTTCTGAAATAAAACTTTTACTGGATTGGTTTACAAGCTAACTAAACATTGAGGGATAAAATGTAAAAATTACATAAGAATAAAATGTTGGCCCAGCCCATTTGTCTTAGTGGTTGAGTGTAGACCTATGAACCAGGAGGTCACAGTTCGATTCCCAGTCAGGGTTTGAGTTTTGGGATTCATCCTAGTAAGTGGCATGTAGGAACAGCCGATCACTGATTTTATCTCATTGTTGATGTTGCTATCTCTCTCTACCTTTCCCTTCCTCTCTGAAACCAATAAAAAATAATTTAAAAAAATGTCAATAAACTTAAATAAATAGCAACACAATTATATAGACTGAAGCACAAAGAAAAATACTCTGTGATCTGTAGCAGTATATCAACCACTTTAACATATGAATAATTGCAGTCTCAGGAGAAGAAAGTACAGAAAAAAATTTGAAAAATAATGGTGGAGATTTATTCCAAATTTAAGAAAATCAGAAGTCCATAGATACAGGCAGTTTAAAGAACCCGAAGCAGGATGAAAACAAGGAAGAGTACAAGTCTTGAAAACCTATGAAAAATGGAAAAACTTAAAATGAGCCATATTATTCCACACAGATACAAATATAATTACCATAGACTTCTCCACAGAAATGGAAAGCCAGTTACAAAAGAATGATGACTTTAGAATGCTGAATGATAGGCAAGGAAAATCTGTCAATACAATATTCTATACTAGCAAAATTAGTTTTTCAAGAATTAAGATAAAATTATGATTTTTCAAGGAAAAATGTATGAGAAAAGGTAAGCAATTTTAGATCTAAGCCAACAAATGAAAAGTATTAAAAGTGATAAATATGTGGATAATTACTTTAAAAAATGTTTGTCTCATCATTTAATTTTGGTCAAAGGCAGTTGACGATTTAAAACAAAAATAGTGATGGAAGGAGACTTGACAGTGGGTGATGATCAAACAATATAATATACTGATTATGTATTATAGAATTATACACCTGAAACCTGTATAATTTTATTAACCAAGGTTATTCCAATAAGTTCAACAAAAATGTTAAAAAGCAAAAATAGCAACAATATATTTTGGGGTTTATAAGATATGCCAAAACAAAGGCACAAAAGATGAAAACAGGGATATGAAAGTGTAATTTAAGTTTCTTATACAATAAATAAATTGCTGTAACATAATTAAAAATAGATATTCTAAACCCTAGGAAAACTAATAAATAACACAAAGAGTCATAGCTAATAAGCCAAGAGTGTATGTAAAATAGAATCATAAAACTTCACAATTAATCTAAATATGTCAGGGAAGAGGAAAAAGGAATCCAAACCAAAGGAGACCATTAGAAAGCAAAGACCAAGTTGATAGACTTAAATCAATAATCTCAATAATTACATTAAATGTGAATGGTCTGAACATTCCAATTAAAAACAGATTATCAGATTGGATCAAAAAGAAAAACTATCTACTTTATACAAAAACAAAATACAAGTAAAGACAGATAGCTGAAAAACAAGGGAGAAAATATATTCCATAGAATTACTAAACTTAAAGCTGGCATGGATTTATTAATATTAGACAAAGTAGATGACAGAACAATGAATATTACCAGGAATAAAGATGAAACGTCTATTTCATCATAATAAAATGGGTGGTCAATTTTCAGGAAGATGTAACAGTCTAAAATACGTATGACTCTCCTAGAAAATACTTCAAAATACATTAAGCAGCTGAAAAGGGTAAATAGACAAGTTCCTAATTCTAACTGGAAATTTCAACACTTTTAATGTTCGCAAGAGAAGAGATAAAAAAAATAGGGATACAAAATAACAGTATATTTGCCTTACTTGATTTAATTCACATTTATTCAGTATTTCTACCCAACAACTGCAGAATATACAGGAAAAGAGCAAATTAAATCCAAAGCAAATAAAAGCAAATAAATAATGAAGACAAAGTAATCAATAGATCATGCGGTGCTTTACAAAATTAGTACAGAAATACATACTCATTTAAGACACCTGAGGCTGAAAATTCACTAGTATATTAGTAACTTATAGAAGCCAAATATCTTAAGCAAATCCTTTCAGGCAAAATCCAGGTTATTTTTATTTTTCCATCTCTGACAACACCTGCAATAGTGCTGTGTATATACTGGCAGCTAAATAACATCTGTTAAATTGAATTGTATTGTATCATTATGCATGTTTTACTAATACCATCTCCGAATGCATCAATTTTGGAAACACATTCACTATGGAACTTCTGCTTTTTTAGAATAAAAAAACCAGGTTGTTGATACTGTGCTATCAGCGCCAGTAATCTTTCAAGCTTAAAACTTCAAAGATATTAAGAGTCAGTTTCTAGAAATACTCCATTAGCTATAAATATGCCAAAAATGATTTAAAATATACATAGGCAAAAATTAACTACGTGATCATGAAAGCTCACCATTGAAATTTCCATGACTACATCTCATCTTTATGGGAAAATAACATAAGTGAAGGGATGTTGGCAGGGTGTTAATAGCATCTTACCCATGATCTGAAATGAGACAGCTATTTTAAATGGAGTGGGTTCATTTATCTTCTGTTTGAAGCTACTCCAGTGAATAACAATAAGTCATTTTGTTGTCTAAGAATAAGTTAATATAGCTTTGTCTGTTGGAGAGCATGGGGCAGTCAGATGGGGTTAGTGAACCGGAGATTGAGAATCTTGAATTTGAGATATTTTCCTCTCAGTAATCAAGTTTTTAGGTAAATGGTGCTGTTTTTTTTGGGTGATTGCAAAGTTCATCCATGTTTTTTCAGTTTAAATATCATTTTCTGAAATAAAGTCTTCTTTAATTTTCAAACTAATTTTTCTCCTCTGTCATATAATTACACAGATCTTTATTTTCCCCCTCAACATTCACTAGACCTTTAATAATCTGCTCAATGTCTGTGTACTTTTGTTGTATAGATTCTAAATTCCATGAAAGCAGAGATCATGCTTGTTTTGTTAGCTGTTATATATCCAAAGCCTCTTCTGGTACTATCTGGAACATAGTAGTTTGTCATTAAATGTTGAATGAATGAATGAATGATTAGGGTGAAGCAAGAATATTAGTAGATATCTTAGGTGAGCTCCATCTTGGAGATCTTTCTTTCATTTTTTAATCTGGCTTTGGATTTGTTGGTCTGTCTTTATAAATTTGAATTTTTAAATGTATTTTGAAGACTCAGAGATGGGAGTATTAGTAGCAGTGATTTCTTATGTTGCATAAATCTTAGGTCTAACACAAAAATAGTTTTTCAAAAATCTACCCTATAATGATTAAAATCCAGTAGTTATAATAATTGCATAAGGTTTATCATCCATGTAATGTTTATATTTGAATTCTGTCTATATTGTAAGTTACTGTCTTCAAAACTAGCTTTCCAACATTTTATAAACATCTTCCTCATATTCACAGCAACTACCCTGAGAGTATAATAAAAATCATGTATAAAGCAAACTCTTCAGGGAATTATAATGTATTATTTAAGCTCTTAGTAAGTTCACTTATAAATTCTTTTTTTAATTTTAAATTTATTTTTATTGTTGAAAGTATTATAGACTCCCTCTACCCCTTTATCTGCTTCACCCCTCTCCCAACCACTTCCCAACCTTTCACCACACTATTGTCTGTCCATGGGTTATGAATTCATGCATATGCATTTTTTGGTTAATCTCTTCCTCTCTGCCCCTGCCCCCCGAGCTCTGAAATATGTCAGTCTGTTGCATGCTCCAATGTCTCTGGATCTATTTTGTTTGGCAGTTTATTTTGTTCATTAGATTCCACATATTCTTTAAAAGAGAACTTTAAGCATAAATTAAGGACTCTCTGATATATCAAAGAAAAGTAAATTTTCCGTCAATCATGGAGAGACTAGCTAAGAAAGATTCTAAACATTTCAGGGTTTCTGCAACATTTTCCTACTTATTCTGAACAGTCCCATGGTAACACTCAGCATGAGTTCCAGCGGTTCTCAACCTGTGGGTCGCGAACAATGAAAATATATCCTGCATATCAGATATTTACATTACAATTCATAACAGTAGCAAAATTACAGTTATGAAGTAGCAACAAAAATAATTTTATGGTTGGGGGTCACCACAACATGAGGAACTGTATTAAAGGGTCGTGGCATTAGGAAGGTTGAGAACCACTGATTACTCTTCTCAAATTAGAAAAATCTTGGGAATAGAAAGCATTCTGTGGTTGAGGAACATAAAAGTTTTCCAGTGTTGGCTCTTTGATGCACCTTAGTTGAGTAATTAATAGCGCTTTTACAGATTAAAAGCCTTGGATCTCCCTGCTGCCATTGGTGCATGGGCTATCTCTGGTCCTTGTACTGTGCTACTACAAAGGCAATGAGGGAGTTTGCACAGTACCTAGAATAAGTCCCATTGCTTGGAGAGACATCGACTATCTTGGCATCTTGGCGTATTTTTACCAGCCAAAATACTTACTATGGCATATTGAGAGCCCTCTAACAACCATGGATAAAATATGCAGAATAACTTGTAAAGACTCACAGAAGTGTAGTCTTACACACTGCAACACAGCCTTGACTTCAGGGAAGCAAATATTTTATATCTGCAGGGGCTTTTCTTTTGGCCATCCTAGACTAGCTATAATATAACTAAGAACTCTAAAATCATATCTCAAAAAATATAGCAGAGGAATAGAGCCTGAACCAAAAATGTGTTTAGGTCTTTTGAGGCCAGTGCTGGGAACTTTCCTACTGGACAGTTTCTAGCCTCCTAGAGGTAAGGACAAGGTTAAATTCAGCCCACCGATTTCCCAGAGGCAGATTTAAGGATTTCCCACTTTAATTAACACATGCCGCCAGAGTCTCTAGGTGCCCTGAAATTCTACTGGGAAATCTAGCAATAAAGTTTTAATGTCATTATGAAGAAAGAAAACTAATTCTTACTAATGCTATGTGGTGGGCATTGTTAGATAGGGGAGAATCTATTGTTCCTCTGATGCTGACAGCAGCATTACAATGTAGGTGTAATGCCCATTTTCAGAACAGGATGAAGCTCAGAGATGTGTGTAATTTCCCTCTACAGTTAGGACCCTCGGAAAAGTATCCAGCCCTGTCTTATTTCAAAATGGACATTTTCCTTATACAACCTTGCTGCTTAGGAGTCACGCAGAAGAGGTTGGTAAGCGCTTGTGTGGTTTTACCTAACAGGATCATAAATGACCGAAGATCTTTGTAAGCTAAGTGAAATATATTGTCCTTTATATTCTTATTGTCCAATAATAGGAAGACATGAACTTTGTGGACTTTAAAATAAATAATGCTGATGTTTCTACCACCCATATTCACAGTCTTCTCCTTTACTTCTTATCACACACAAAAAATCCATTTGTGAGGTAGTTGTCTGGTCTGAGTGTGTCGATTACAATGAAGAGACTGTTTAAAACAGACATAGAGGGCCACCTCAGGGCACTGACTTCACCAGAACCGTGCAGCACCCACCTGAGACCAGAAATATTCTTATTCTCAGACACTAAAATTTTATTGAATCTTGTTTAATATATGTCTCTGTACTTCTATTTTAAAAGTAACTGAAACTACAATTAGTTATTGTAAGAGACACCATTTCTTAACAGGGACTTCCCAGCTAGTAAGCTTTTCAATAAGCACGTTGAAATTAAGTGTCCCATTAGGTTGCCTTGCGTGAGTTATTTAGTGTTTGTGTTCTCATCTGAGGTACATGTAATTTATTGTTGTTTTTATGACTAAATTGCATGTTTTTATCTCACCCTTTACTTGGTTAATTTAAATCAAGCCTTACAGGATTTGAAGACTGCTTTCTTGTATACTATGCAATTACATATTAATAGAACATTAGTGGTACCTCCTGGATAAGACTATAAAATTTATCAAATCATTTACAATGGCAATGTCATAAGAATAAGAATGATGGTCATAAACTCTCCAAGTCAAAATGAGTTATTGAACTTTATAGTGTCTTTATTATAGTGCTGTATCTTTTCATCTCAGCAAAGAAAACATTTTTCACCTTAAGGTGGCATTACGTAAATCCAGACTGAATCTATGGAATAAGATAAAGGATTGATCTGGCAACAAAACTGATAATTCTTCACTTTTGTATAAACATAGAAAGAGGACAAGCATTACACATTTATTCACTGTATTTTCCTTAATTAAACCTTGGATTGTAATCCCCTATTAAAATATATTATATAAAAATAATCTCTAACTCCAAATTAGATTGTGTTCAAAAGTTCATTTTGTTGAATTGAAAACAATTTGCCATTAGAAACTCAGAGAGAATAGCTAAAACCATGATGTTTATTAAAATTAGTGGTTGCTGAAAGTAGTACATCATATTCATGAGTTTTTTATTAGACTACAAACCTTGTATATACTATATAAAGTACTAAATATTATGCAAATTCTAAATAGGAATTTACTAATTTGTTAATATTTGAGGGGCTAACCAGCTTTTAAAAAAATAATTGGTGATTGCTAACCTCTTGAGCACACTTAATATGATATTGGGCATGAATGCTTAATTAGGAGCTCTCCTACACAAGTATAGAATGTCTTTGGATTTAAGAATGTTTTACTGTTATTTCCTGTAATTATTTGAACTAATGAATAATTTTTAATAACTTAAAGACTATTTACTTCTTCAATTTAAGCCACAGGTAGAGGAACAGAGTCCCATTTAGGCAGTGTAACAAGTTCTAGGACAGAAATTATTTTTTTCTGCCCCAAACCTAGAATATGTCCTATTTTATTTAATAATTCAAACAAATGTAGTAATAGTTTGTTCCCATTAACTCCTCAACTCACTGAGAACAGTTAAGGACATATCAACTTTTGTTCATCCTTGTATTATTCCCTTGCCTGGCTTAGGGTAGATGTTCAATAAATAACTTGCTGAATTAATAAATCCATATGGCATGCTTCAGACATCAAATAAGCATACTCTGGTTTTTATTTTGGAAGTAACTTTTGATAATGAAGTCTAAGATTCTGAAATAGTTCTTTGAATCAGGAGCAGTAAGAGTTAGTGAGCAGAGATTTCAAGTTCCTTTCTATGGCTATTATACATATCTAATATATATAGTAATTCAGACAGGGTATGCAAATATTTAACTTCTTTCTTAGATTGTCTGCCCCAAATTACCTTATTGGTATAATTACACTTTGGTAGGTTGTACATTATCTAGAAACAGTATTTAGTGCATTGTTATGGCCTATGAGATATATTTGGGCTTATCTACTTATAAGTTGCTTGAATTTGGAACACAAAGTTTCTTCATATATTCATCTATTCATTCAGATATAAAATCTTATCTATTGATTCATTCATTTATCCAAACATTACTTATTAAGAACACTTATTCTGTGATCTTGGTAATTGGAATATATTAATAAACTCATGTGGAAATGAAAAAAATAAAGCAGGTTAGGAAAATTGGGATAGTTGTAATTTTAGATTAGTGACCACTGAAGGAGGAGAGTTAGCTGTGTTCAAATCTGGAGGAAGAGCATTTTAGGCAATAGGGAACAACCAGTGCAAAACTTTAACATGAGAGTGTGTCTGATAATGTCAAGAAACTAATTGCAAGGAGGCCAGTGCAGCTAAGCGAAAGAGAAGGAGAAGGAGAAGGAGGAGAAGGAGAAGAAAACAACAACTAAGGGACAAAGTTATAAAGAATGAAATGACAATAAATACATACCTATCAATAATCACTTTAAATGTAAATGGCTTAAATGCTCCAATAAAAAAACATAGGGTAGCTGAATGGATAACAAAACCTAGAAGGGACCCACCTCAGAATTAAAGATACACAAGGAAAAAGGAAATGGGTAGAAAAATAAGTTTCATGCAGATGGAAGTGACAAAAAAGCTTTATCTCTTATTATAGCCTTTAATTTAAAGTCCATTTTGTCTACGGACTAAAGACAAAAAGAACTTTAAAATAAAGGCTATAATAAGAAATAAAGGACACTAAATAATTATAAAGGGAGCAATTCAACAAAAGGATATAACCCCTGTAAATATTTATTCACTCAACATAGAAGCACCTAAATATATAAAGTAAATATTGATGGATATAAAGGGAGAGATTGATAGTAATACAGTTATAGTTGTGGATTTTAACATCCAATGGAGAAGGGAACAACAAATAAAGGAGTACAAGATCATATGGTACCTTCTAGGTCAATATATGGACTATTGGTATTACTCTGAGAATATGAGGTAATCAAGATTGAGATTATTGAACATAAACTTCACAAAGGAGAGTGGTATTAGAGATAAAGTAATTAGGGTATTAAGGAAGAGAATGTATTATGTCTACACCATCAGAGCAGAAAGGATTACTACGGAGATCTGGTACTACTTTTGAATGAATCTCTGCATATAACAGGACTCTAATAACATCTCAAGTTTTCATTATGTACATGTGCTTTAACATTTTTGTTGTTGTTATTCACAGCTTCCTTTCTAATTATACTTCTTCCTTTAGAGATCTCATTCATTTCTATGGTTTAGATGAACATTCAATGCTGATGACTCTCTACTTTATGGTTCCCATCCACTGGCCTCTTCTGGGGACCAGATCCATAATGTCAAATGACTACTTGGCCTACTTCAGAAGAAACTTGACATGGATACATTTCACCGAATCAATTTCAAAGGAGAGAATCATGAAGTGACAATACAATGAAATTGAATTAGGAGCATGTCTCCCCTTTATTTTCACTTCTCTGTGAACATATTAGAAATTGCTTTGCAGAACTTAAAAACGTTTTAAAAAGGTAGCACCTTGAATATAATTTTTCTGTTTGGCATCAGTTGTAATGATTCACCTTACAAGAGAGAAGGACAGATGAGTTTGTGTTTTGTTTTTCTCATTATATATAGCACTGGGAGGTAGAGGACTAAAATACATTATATAGAATGCATGACTTGAGCTCTTAATGTAAGGTGAGATGAAAAGCTAGCAAAAAATGTCAAATGTGACTTCTAGGTTTCAGTTCAATGAGGAAAAGGAGAATCTTAGAGATTCCTGGGTATATTAAATTGATGAGGTTGGAGAGAGAGGGAGACATTAGAGGAAACAAGGGATTAGAATTGTTGTTGTGGACTTGGAAGTCATGCACACATTAGCAGTAAAGGAGTGGGGCTTTAAGTTGAGGAGTGAAGGGATAAATCATACAAGGTATATAGTGTTCAAACTTGCTGTCATCATAAACTGATGCTATCACAACTGCATGCTCTTTCTTAGATGAGCTAATCCAGAATGGAGTCTGTTACTGTTCAGTCATGCCTTGAATTTCCTGTTTTTCACTTATGCAATTAGTGACCTATTAAGGAGCCATTAAGACAATTAGCAGGTATTAACTACAATTGTAGCTGAGCATTGTGTATTAGTTCCATCATGTTTGCTTCTCTTAAATATGAAGGCTATTTAATGTTATAAATCAATATTACCTCAATTAAGATAAATTTTAAAAAATAGGAATACTACACAAAAACTGTTATTGAAGGTTGAAATTTTATTAGGTAGTTTAACCAGCAGGTATCATTTTATCCTCAGATTAAATAGTAGTCCGCTGTGTTATGACACGAGATAGATTGCATTTTTAGCAAAATTGGAAACATATTGAATGGTATATATTGATAATTAACATTCAACAAGTTGAAGGTAATTAGTACCTTCTCAGACAGGTCTATTCAAATATTCAAATAATTTGTGAATGGCATTCCTAGAAGGTATACTATATTTTATAATTGTCCAATTTTTTGGTTTGCAGATTAACAATCTATCATTTCTAGCCTGGAGTTCAGTGATGTGCATTTGGTATGATCTATCATCTATTAATTAATACATTCATATCCTTCTGCTGTGTTTTGCCACTGTCTGAAGGGATATCTCATTATCTTCTCATTAGCTCCAGTTCTGACTTCAGGGTATATTTTATGGAGCTAACAAAGACTTTAGCAGCATAAAATGGCATTTTAATAAAAAAAAATATGTTGACTTTATATGGTATGTGAAGAAAATACTATAGAAATGTAAGAAATATATATTCAGTAACATTTTAATAATATCAAAGTCAGTTTACCATCACACCTACTATTTAATTAATAGTAAATAATTTGATACCAGCCAAGATAGCCTTAAAGAGTTCTCAGCTTGACTAAACTTTGTTTATTTTTGTATCTTTCCATTTATTTAGGTTTTTAATTTCAGTAAGCAATATTGTATAGTTTCAGTATATAGGTCTTATACATACTTTGTTAAGCATATCCCTAATTATTTAATATTTAAATGATGTTATAATCTCATTATCAATTCACAGTGATTTGTTGCTAGTACTTAGAAATACTATTGATTTTGTATATTGCTTTTGTGTTCTTGGGATTTTCTTTGTATACAATCATGACATTCTATAAATAAAGACAGCTTTCAAATGTGTTTGCTCTTAATTATGATTCTTGCATTGTTGCATTGCCTGTGACCTCCAATACCATGCTAACTATAAAGGGAGGATGCCAGCTTGACTAAACTTTAGACAGGTTTCTTTCTGACCTCTCTTTTCTTAGAGCATTTACTTTAGAAAAGTTGTAATTGTACATTCCTTCTCTGTCTCTTTGAGATGTAAATCTTCTACAACCAAGGAATGTCTTCCTCAAAGACTGAGAGCAAACCTTTGGAAATAGCGCCTCTGTCTCCCCTCTCTGTGAGAAGGTAGGAGCCTAACTCAATTAATTCCAACTAGCAAACACAGATGGCCTAATTACAGTTGACCCCTGATAGTCTCTAGCTGCTAACTAGCTCACCCAAGCACTTAAAAACACTTCTATTTTGTTTAAATGAAGTTGAGTTCAGTCTCCCTCTTCTATTGCTGTAATTTCTTTCCTCTATTAAAATAATCTTGAATAAAGTCTTCCTTGCCTTTTTAGCTGGTCTGTTGCATTTTTTCTTTTACAATATACATCACTAATAAAGCACTTAGGAAGTGTCAGGCCTATATCTAAGTTCCTTCATATGTTAATTAATTTAAATTCATGAAAACCCTATGAGATAGGTACTCTTGTCATCCCCACCCTTTTTACCTCATCACCTGGAGGTGAAATAACTTTTTCAGGGCACAGTAGAAAGGAAACTGTCTTTTTGAGTCCCCAACACTTCATCCCCAGAAACACCCCAAAATCCAGCCATTCTTTTGTCTTTCAGCTAAAGTAGTGCTAATTTTTATAGATTTTGTCATTCATTCACTTGGTCAGTATACGTGTATTGACTTCTACTATGTACTAGCGCTAGGGGTAAAAATATTAGATAAGACAGACATGACTCCTTATATCATAGGACTTACAGTCAATTAGGACATGGAGTAGTAAGCAGGCAATTTGAATACCTTCTGATACAGGTGGTAAATGCTGCTTTGCAACATATGGATTGGGCACCAATATATACTTTTTATAAATTTAAATTCTTTATTGTTTAAAGTATTACATAAGTCTCCTTTTTCCCCCATTGACCACTCCCTGGCCACCGCCACCCCCCAGCACATGTCCTCATTGCCCCCATGTGTCCATTGGTTTTGCTCATATGCATACATACAAGTCCTTTGGTTGATCTCTTACCCCCTCACCCCCCGCCTTCCCTCATAGGTTGGACAGTCTGTTTGATGCTTCTATGACTCTGGTTCTATTTTTGTTCATCAGTATATGTTGTTCATTATATTCCAAAATAAGTGAGATCATGTGATATTTATCTTTCTCTGACTGACTTATTTCGCTTAGCATAATTCTCTTCAGTTTCATCCATGCTGTTGCAAATTTATAGGACACTCATACAACTTAACAAAAGGAAGAAAAACAAGCCAATCAAAAAATGGGCAAAGGACCTAAATAGACACTTTTCGAAAGAGGACACACAGAAGGCCAAGGGACATATAAAAACATGCTCAAAGTCACTAATCATCCAAGAGATGCAAATCAAAACAACAATGAGGTACCATCTCACACCTGTCAGAATGGCTATCATCAACAGATTAACAAATGACAAGTGCTGGTGAGATGTGGAGAAAAAGGAACCCTCTTGCACTGCTGGTGGGAATGTAGACTGGTGCAGCCACTGTGGAAAACAGTATGGATTTTTCCTCAAAAAATTAAAAATGGAACTTCCATTTGACCCAGTAATTCTACTTCTAGGAATATATCCCAAGAAAACAGAAACACCAATCAGAAAGGATATATGAACCCCTATGTTCATAGCATCATCTTTTACAATAGCTAAGATTTGAAAACAGCCTAAGTACCGATCAGCAGATGAGTGGATTAGAAAACTGTGGTACATCTACACAATGAAATACTACACTGCTGTAAAAAAGAAGGAATTCTTACCATTTCTAATGTATACTTTTGAGATATGGAAAGCACTCCACGGAAATGACCTATCAAAGGCTGAGAACTAAATCAAAGAAGAACAAGATAGGATGAGTGTTCTAGTAATTTTAAATATATCTTAAAATCTTTTTATTGATTTTTAGAGAGAGAGGAAGGATGAGGGATAGAGTGATAGAAATATCCATGAGAGAGAAACATCATCAATCAGCTGCCTCCTGCATGCCCCCTACTGGTGATCAAACCCGCAACCTGGGCATGTTCCCTGACCAGGAGTGGAACTTTGACCTCTTGGTTCCTAGGTTGTTGCTCAGCCACTGAGCCATACCCATCAGGAAAGGAAAGAACTTTTAATAGAAAAGAAAAGGATCTATTTTAAATATATCTCCTAAAGTTTATTTTTATATATTGGTTGCACCTTTGCAAAGAATACAGATCTTGTTAAATAATACCTGGAAAAATGTGCATCTAGTTATTGGCTCAAATCCTTCCTATGCCTATTTACCATTTGAGGTAGGTAATACTACAATTAACTCCAAGCATGCATGTACATTTTTACAGCACTCTTTCAGAACAAGTGCATTTGGCAAGCTAAATGTTCTGTTCACGTTAGAATAGGCCACAAAGTGAAACAGTATTGTTTTACATTTTGAGATCATTTCCTAATTGCTTCTAATTATCTTGCTATTGAATAGGCACTATTCTTTTATAGTGTTTTTTCATAGACATGGTGTAGTTGCTTTCGATCTATTCATTACAAATAAACTGTGTATCAAAAAATGTCTCAAAATATCTTTAACATTCTAAATGGTTCCTATTTGGCTAAAACCCAAATTAGAACTGAAATGGGGGAAAAAAGGGAGTTGGAGTTTTAATATTTTGTTTGTATTTCATTAGATTGCATTTGATTAATCTTTTTTATGCTAGTTTTTAATTGGTGTAAATGGAATTACCTGAGTGATGCAGTGCCGAACGGAAGGGTTGAGAGTGAAAGCTTGGATGCCAAATCAACTATAATAATTTTAATCAGAGGTAATTGATGTCAGCTGTGAGGTCGGTGTGCTATTTTTGCATTTATGAAGAAAGGTGTGGTTGTTTTATAGTATTTCAATAAAGAAGCTGGAAATGTTTGCCAGTCATTAAGAGTCTATGGATAGGGGCATGCTTTGTGTTTATTGTACAGAGAGGTTTTAAGTGCCTCAAGTGCTAGAGTATAATTTGTATTATTAGTGAGACATTTTAGTTCTTTCATAATTGCACAGAAGCAAATAAAAGACCAACTATCTAGTTTTATGGCTGACTTTAGGAAAATATTATAGATCTCCTAGATGATGTCATTTATTAATCCATCACAATATTGGATTGAAACTGTTCTTAAAAGTCCAAGTCCAACACTACTTCTTCCCTAAATCTTATTTCTGAAAATTAACTAGTATTATTATAATTAAACTCATTCCAATTTAAATTGGCATAAATCTGAGCTGACCACAAAATAGGTCTTTTAAAAACACACACATATACACACAAAGAGTATACTCATGTGTACACAGACAATATACACATGCAATATTCACATACACTTAATACTCATACACATACATATAGCACACATACATTCACATCCAAGAGAACTCCTAAATCAGTTTTAAAATATTGTAGTGGTTGTTTTGATTATTGTTGCTTGTAGTATAATTATCTAATCAAACAGCATGGTATTGGCTCCTTGGTAAAAAACATACAATGAGGAAAAGAAAGCCTCTTCAATAAATGGTGCTAGGAAAATTAGAAAGCCACACGCAAAACAATGAGACTAGACTATTTGTCACCATACACAAAAATTAACTTAAAATGGATAAAACACCTGAAACAATACATTACATAGAAGAAAACATAAATACTAAACTTATTGGTCTTGGAGATGATTTTATGAATTTGTCCTCAAAGGCAAGGGAAGTAAAAGCAAAAATAAATGAATGGGACTATATCTAACTAAAAAGTTTCTGAGCAGCAAAAGAACTGGTCAACAAAAAGGATACCAACCAAATGGGAGCAGATATTTGCAAACAGTACTTCCAACAAAGGATTAATGTGCAAAAGAAGTCATGCAACTCAACAACAACAAAGAACAAATAATCCGATTTAAAAATGAGGACAGGACCTGAACAGACACTCCTCCCAAGAAGATATACAAATGGCCAACAGATATATGAAAAGATGCTCAACTTCACTAGCTATTAGGGAAATGCAAATCAAAACTAAAATGCCATACCATCTGTTAGAATGACTATGCCCAATTTATTGTGTACCTGCTGTATACTTAGCATTAATACTACGTTCTGAAGCAGAGTGGTAAATCAACACTGTCCCTGCTCTTAGAAACTTACTAAAGGGGAGTGCAAACAATACCTGTAGGATATAATTACTAAGTTGATTAGTACTGTGAAATAACAGTCCATATTTCCACACAAAAAAAAATTGATGGAAGTTTCTAATTTATATTGGGAGTTACTTCGGGGAAAGTTATTTTAAGGTGAGGTCTGCAGGAAGAGCAGTAGCAGCAGGCAGAAAAGTCAAGGAACAGAGTTTCAGGCATAAGCGCCAGGGAGGAGCCTATGGGAACGGGAAGAACTGAGAGAAAGAAGGCTGAGCAGGACCATTTGGCATAGGGACTTGAGGACTGTGTTAAAAGTAATGACTTTCTCCTCCTCCTTCCAACTGTCACCCCAGAGCACTGTGAAGTCATCAAAGGGTTCTGTGTAGGGTGACAAAGGAGTTTATGTTTTAAATTGATGACTCAGGTGCTGTATGGGAAATGGATTGGGGGGAAAAAGCAATAGTGGAAATGATTAGGAGGATATTGCATTGATTCAGGAGAAAGATGCTTGTCTTATCATATTAGAGAAGGAGAAAAGGAGACAGATTCTAACTATCTTAGAAGCAGAGTTAGCAATACTTGATGATTGTTTAAATGAAGTGTGTAAAGAGAGGCTGGGATCAGATATGGTCCTTGGGCTTGTCTTATCATATTAGAGAAGGAGAAAAGTAGACAGATTCTAACTTTATCTTAGAAGCAGAGTTAGCAATACTTGATGATTGATTAAATGAAGTGTGTAAAGAGAGGCTGGGATCAGATATGGTTAGCAGGTTTCTGCCTTGAGACGGGAAGACCTGAACCTGTGCCTCTGTTGTTAAAGAGCTCTTCGTGCTGCCTCAGAGTAACTGCAACATGCAAAACTATCATTGTCAATCATGAGGTGGGGTTACTGCTCACCTGGAAGCACACATTGCATCTCCCCAGAAAGGGCAAGCATGGCCCTTGAGATTCAATGCCATAGTGAACCTCTGGTTTTAATGGGAGGTGGTTGGAATTTTCCTACGTGTGGAAGAACTGGAAAAACTTATTTAGAAACTTGTGAACTAAATCATTTAATATTAAAATGATATCAGAGTCAGTGACTCCGAGGACAGAGGGAGGACTTCACATGTTATACCACAATGTGGTAGTATATGATTCTCATCAATGGATGTGGTCATATTGCATTAAACACAACAGTGTAATCAGAAATTACAGCGGGGACAAGTCATCTCTGGGAGCACCCACTATACCAGAGCTCTGTAATACTGTTACATTATGATTTGAGGTATTAAATCCTGCATTATTTATGGAGGCCCAGCATTTTTGCCACAAAACACACAGCACAATTTTCAGAGCTTGCAGTTACCCAGATTTTCATTCAATCTATGGACACTTACTGTGGCTTGATTTTCTTTTTCATCGTGAATAAAAATACACATGTTCTGTTCTGTTTTGTTTTTAATTATTTATTGCTACTAACATCCCTTAGTTTTTTAGTTGCCTGACTAGTTCTGCAAATCTCAGACATGTATACAAATAAATACATTTGTATTTGATGGTAACATGTTCCACAGCAATGACCTGAGAAATTATTTTGTGGTCCTAAATCAACCATAACTCATGGAACAGAAGGAAGATTTGCCAATTCCTCTGCATTTCTTTTTCTTTACTTTCTTGTTCCTTTTTATCTTGATCTACTGAATGTCATTGCCACCTTATTAGTTCTAGATAATCTCCCTTTTTTCTTTCAACAACTGAAGACCTGTAAGCACTAAGTTGTAATGACTGTTGCACAGCAGGGTCATTTATTCTGAGCCATTTATAAAGAGCACACGGCACAGTGTTCCAATCAATGTGTACAGATAGGGTCAGGCTAATACAGAAGCTTATTAAAATGGCAGGATGTCAATTTAGTTCATCCTTTGTGAAATGCTGAGTTATTTTCTTGCTACGAAGGTCAAAATAAAGCCTTTGAAAAAAAATATTTTTAAATTTCTCTTATTTTCTTTCATACCTTTAGGAAGAATATTCTAGAAACTTAAAACAAGCCAAATAATCCATATATACTTTATTAGGGAAACTAACTTCAAACTAACTATAGAATGATTAAAATTTAGCCAGTAGTCTAGATGATTAAATTAATAATAGGCTTTAGGGGAGAACATTTAGCCGAAGCTTCAGGCAGTTCCTTGTGTACTATAAGCACACAACCACAATTAATTACCAGTAAAAATTATTCTAATCTATAAAATAACAGAGTTTATTTTTAAGATTTAGGTGAGCAGATATATGAATTTAAATAGTACTTTTACAATGCAAAATGCACTAGATTAGAAATAGAACAGTTACTTTTGTTTTGTAGTCCAGTAAATAACACTTATATTGAGTTTCAGTTACAAAAAAATGAATAACATTTATTGAAAAACTACTTGTATTTTGATTTTTTTTCAAATTAAAATAGGTATGAAGCATGGTGAGACCTTGTATGTACATAAACAATGTGGCTAGATATTTAATGGAATTATAATCTGCTACATATTTAGAGCAGAGAGATGGGGCATGAATAATAACATGATACTAATTGAATTTTTAAATCCAGCACACTTTATTATATAGTTTGTGTAAACTTCTTTCAGATTCTGGTACATAATCCACTGATACCCATATTTTTCTGTGCTGTTAGATGTGTGAATTTTCACATCTATCCAAATTTCTATTTCAATGAAAATTTAGAGGAGGATAGAGAAAACTAAGAAAGGCAGGGATAGTGTGAAATAGAGGCAGTTGCATACTATACACATCTAAGATAATTCAGGAGATTCCTCTTCCTATGGTTTTGTTTGTTTGTTTATTTGCTTTTTGAAGAACTAGACATATATACCTAGTTTAGAAGCTAGAAATTTTGCTGTGAAAATAATCTGACATACATTTCTAGATGTAAATAATATGAAAAATTACCCATTCAGTTCTTTAAGACTAGAAATTCTTACATTTAGAGAGAATAAATTTTTTTAAAAAAATCTACAAATGCAGTTTAAAATATTCATCTTGATAAATGAGGATATAAATGACTTCAAAAGGAAAATGTGTGTACATCAAATTCATTCAACACTATAGAGAAATATTATAAGAGTAGTTCGTTCTCAGAAATTCATTCCACCCAATTTGCTAGGAAAGTGAAGCTTCTTATATTGTCTGATAGGAAGTATTTTGCAGTTTTACAATATTTCAGACCAGCTCTATTAACTACACAATTGACATTTTACAAAATGGCCCTTTCTCTTATTCATTTCTAAATATCAGTGCCTACAAGGGTTATACTTAACGTATTTGAACAGTAATTTTTATGGAATTTTTGGCCCTTCTATCCTTCAAAGATACATAAGAGTAGATCTAGCTTTAATGTGTCAGTGTGATGTCCTTGCTAAGTAAGCAAAAACCAAGATTTATTTCTTTTATAGCTACCATTACACCTGAAAAATAACTAATCTGCCCACCCCCTCCAAGAATTTGAAGTTTAGTATGTTGGGTTTGTTGTTGTTGTTTTGCTTAAGCAATAAAGTAAAAAGGTTATACATTGTACTATCAAACTCTATAATTTGCCAAAGCAGTAGGTAATAATTGTTCAACAAGTGCAAAATAGAACAACATGCCTTTAAATCAATAATGTATAGATTATAGCATTTCAAAATCAATGTAAATTTTTTATATAGCAGTGATGCCTTTGAAATAGTGTTACTTATCATGATGATATTTGGTGGATTAAAAACCATTTAAAGAAATTGGAATGGCAGTAAAGCATCCAGAAGTAATTTTCATGAATATCTTTAAAGAATATTCAGTAACTTTTTTTCTCTATTTTTAACAATACATAGTGAGTGAGTGACATTAAATATTTTCAAGATCTTTTCCTTTCTCCATGACAGTGATGAGGACATTTTAAATAATGTTTTATTATGTACTAGAGGCCCAATGCATGAAATTGTGCACAGATAGGGTCCCTAGCAGCTGCCGGCTGCTGGCCAGGGCCTCCCTTTCCCTGGCCACCTGCTGCCAGGTCCCTAGCGGTTGGCCGGCTGGCCCTGCCCCCTGGTCGAACTCCCGGTCAAGGGGACAATTTGCACATTAGGCTTTTATTATATAAGATAATAAAATTATAAATGTATAATGTATTACAAAAGTGAGTATCTAAGTATAATGCGAAATAAATCACATTAATATTAAATTTTAAAAAATGATCAAAACCCACAAATATCACAAAAATCCAGAAAATTAGCATACTATTTACCCAAATAATTGCATGACATCTTCTAAAACACTTTTTCCCCCATACAGTTTTGGCTGCAGCTCTTGATGTTACAGTGGTTTGTTTTCTTCCCAGAGAAGAGAACAATAATCCATTTTTTCCTAACATGTTTAGTCAAAATGTATTTATTTTTAATAGCTTATGAGTTCTTTGTAACTTTATATATTATTGAATGTCATGCAATTTTTAGAATTGTTTTCAAGTTTGTGAAAGCCTCTAAGAGGTTTTTAAAATATACAAGTAAGATTTAGAAGAATTTTACTCAGACTAGCTCTGGCTTCATATGTTTCATAACCAGAGGCTCCTCCCCAACTCCTGGATTGGGCTGCTGTCAGGCCTGCTCAGATCCTATGTGCTCTGGCCTTGTAGCACCATACGCCAGGGAGTAGAAGAGTATTCCTGGGAGTCATTCCTATATTGGAACAGGTAGCAATAATCATTGTTTTTTTACTTCTTTCCCCATAGACTGAATTCAATGAGGTCAGGAACTATGTTGTTCATTTCTGCACTCTAAGCACAAAATACAATGTCTGGTAGGGTGTGATCTCCAGTAGTTTTTGAATGAACAATTAATTGAAAGGTAAGTTCTGACGTGTAGGTTAGTGATCAACCTACTAAAACCTGAACGTATACGTGGGTGAGAGAATAGGGTTTTCATAAGAACATGCAATTCAAAAGCAAAGGCAGCATATCGTTTTTCTTCTTAGTTTGTTGACAACTTGGTAATACTAAGCCTACTACTTCTTTTCCTCTTTTATCACATCTTGGTGAAAATCATGGAATATATAAAAGAAATTAAGTCACTAAAACATGAAAGTAGTGAAATAAACTCAATATATTAAGAGTAATTAACAATTTGGAAATCCTTAGAGTGTGGAAAAATTGATGTAATATCTAAGAGGACACAATGTACTTGAGAGAGTATTCATGCTTTGGACAGTTCTGACTCAATAAAACTTCATTATTGATGATGGTTATGGAAAAAGATACCATAGTCAGAAAAAGCTTAAAGTATTTGTTAAAATAAATATTTAAGAAATGATAGATTTACCTGTGTGTCTACTTCATTAAATGTATCTTTTTCTCTCTCTCTAATACATGTGCATATATATATATATCAATCTAAAAAGAGAGAATAATGGATATTTAATGTTTTATGTGTATTTATAAGTAGACAGAACATCTTTATTAAGTTGACTTTCTCAAAGTAAATATTTTCCTTTCCTCCACTACATTTATGTTTGATATAGCATATGGAAGTACTTACAGGTTATTGTCATAGTTAAAAATAATGTTATATCTCATCACTAATTAGGAATTTACGATGTTTTGAATAGGAATGATGCTAAAAATTACTTTTATGCTTCAAGAAAAAAATGTGTTAAACAAATTTTTAGTGCACAAAATCTTAGGAGGATTATTTAACTGAAAATATGTGTTTCAAATCCTTAGCACTGGCACTTTGCATTGTAGTAATCAATGAGTCAGTTAAAATTCTTTTATTTACATATTTTATTTGTTACTTTACCTAGAACTTATCTCTTTATGACTTTATTTAGAATTAGTCATTGTGTTAGATATGATACAATTAATAAACTGAATTTTAAATATTCTCTAGTTAGAAATTTTTACATATTCAATCTGTGTATTTTTCTCATTTCATTTAAGTTAATGAGATTTTTTCTATATAATTTGTCAAGAATTGGTTGGATACTATACCAAGATAAATTAATATTTAAATATCTCAATTAAAACTGATTACATTCTAGTCACGTATTAGGTAGCAGAAAGAAACAGTTAATTCATAATTGATTCAATTTTTTTTCTTCAATAGTGAGCACATGATAAAAAAGTCAATGTGTGAATGTTCTAAGCTTGTTTATTTTTACAAATTATGGTGAGTCAAGAAAGGCCACTCCTGATACTTAAGTAACTTTCTCATGCTAAGATAATTGATACTAATCAGTCTAAGTTCAAAATCCAATTCTGCCACTTATGAACTCTGTGATTTCCTTTCCCTAAACTCCACTTTGTTTGTATTCATAACCCATGGACATAGACAATAGGGTGGTGGTGGGTGGGCTAGAATGTGTCAAGGGAGTAGGGGCAGGGAGTAGGGGGCAGTGCAAAAGGTGTCAAGGGGGAGAAAGGGGGACATATCTAATACTTTCAACAATAAAGATTAAAAACAATATAAAGTAAAAAAATATATAGAGTAAAAAAAAGTAAATTCATGAGGATTAAATAAAATTATGAATAAACTTTTCTCAGCATGGTATGTGGCATATAGTACTCAATGAAGAGTACATACATGATTTTAATATAGTTAAATATAAATAGTACATACTAGTATAATCAATTGCTTTCAGTTTCAGTTATAACTACTAAAAAAGGCACATTTTCATGATCCTTAAAAGCAGCCATTTAAAGAATATCATTGGTGGAATGTGTGTTGCTTAGTCACTGACTCATATAATGCATGTATTAAATACTTTTTAAAAATTGCTGAAAGTCTTTACAGGCTATACCCTAGGACTAGTATGTGGTGTTGGCTATTAAAGCATAACCTGTATTTAATTGTATTGATTGATTTTATGAATTTTTTTTGTTATTCAGTTTATATTCCTTATTTCATTAACCTTCTTTGCAACACACTACCTATGTCTTAGACACACTTAATAGTGGAATTCTCTTCAAATTCATATTCCTTAAATGTTGGCTTTACTCACTGATCTGTCCTCAGCTCTCTCCTCTTATCATCTACCACTCTTCAGATGTATCATCTACTTCAAGGACTTGATTTACTATAATTTAATTTACTATAATTTGTGCTGCTAATAAGTCCCACATTTATTTCTTCAGCATATAGCTTTTTAGATTATAAAACTCAGTGTCAAATTAGGCATTTCCATCTTGATTCCCATCTTAAATTCACTATGCTTCAAACTGAAGTTATGTCATCTGTCTGTAAACTATTCTTTCTCTTATGGTTTTTATTGCATTAG
Organism: Myotis brandtii; assembly: GCF_000412655.1. Classification (NCBI taxonomy): domain Eukaryota; kingdom Metazoa; phylum Chordata; class Mammalia; order Chiroptera; family Vespertilionidae; genus Myotis; species Myotis brandtii. The sequence continues at coordinate 46,233 of NW_005357599.1, forward strand.
AAGCTACTACCATTAATCCAGCCATGAAAACCAAAAGCTGGGTATTATCTGTGACTTATTACTCCATCTCAGTCCCCACAAAAATCAGACACAAAGTTCTATTAAATTATCTTCTTTCCCATTGTCACCACCCAGAAATAGAGTATATCAACTCTTTCCTGAAATATTTCAACAGATCATTAAATACTATACTTTTACCATTCCTTGTGCCTTCATCCCATTCTCTGAAAAATAGAGTAGTTTTTTAAAGCATAAATGTAATAATCTGGACAAGTTCCAGAATTTATGGAGCTCAGGCAAGAGTATAAATGGAGGTACATTGTTCTTCCTTTTCTCCCTATCTTTATGCTCCATCAGTTAGTGCCAGGGCACTTATATATAGCTAGAGGCCCAGCGCATGGATTTGTGCATGGTTGAGGTCCGGCGGGCCTGACCCCAGTCGGGGTGGATTGGGGCCAGGCCTGTCAGGAGGAGGAGACAGCAAGAGGTTGGCCAGCCTGGCTGGGGGAGGGGCTGAGGCTGATTGGGGTGGGGGAGCCAATTTGGTGTGGGGCAGGCCATAGGGAGGGGCTGTGGGCAGTGGGCCGGCCCGCCTCCGAATGGGGTCCAGGGGGCCAATCAGGGGTCAGTGGCTGGGGGAGGGGCTGTGGGAGGTTGCCAAACCAGCCCCACCCCCGATTGGGGGTAGAGCTGGCTGGGGGGAGGGGCTGTGAGCCAATTGGGGTTGTGGGAGCTGATTGGGGGTGGGGCTGGCAATAGGGAGGGGCTGTGGGCAGTGGGCTGCGGGGGAAGCAATCAGGGATGGGAATGGCCCAGGGGAGGAGCTGCAAAAGGTTGGCTGGCTGGCCCCACCTTCTATTGGGGTAGGGGGGGAAATCAGGAGCGGGGCTGGTCAGGGGTCAGGGCTCCGGGGGTTTGGCTAGCTGCCCAGCCCTCGATTGGGGTGGGAGAGGCTGATCAGGGGTGGGGTGGCCAGGAGGAGGGGCTGAGGGAGGTTGGCCTAGGCATGGCCCCAATCAGGGTGGTAGAGGCCGATAAGAGGTGGGGCCAGCTGGGGGAGGGGCTGCAGGAGGTTGGTCAGCCCAACCCCCTGATCGGGCAGGTTTGCTGGCCACAGTGGGCATCATAGTGGACCAGTCATTCTGGTCGTTATGGCATTCTGGTTGCTGGCTTTTTACATATATATAGATAAGTGACATTACACGTACATATATAGACATTCCAACCCGTCTATCTGATCATTGTCCACATCCAATTCTGCCCTTAGCAGCTGTTCAGGGCCTTCCCTTTAGTGTAGAGGTAAGCCGACAGGCAGCAGACCTGGGGAAGAGACCACAAAGGCCATAGAAGCAGTTCAGGATCATCTGGGCATGGAATTCCGTGTGAATGTATATACAGAGCATGTTTTAGAAGAATAGGCATGGGTGTCATGTGGGTTATTGTTCTTGGCCCTTTAGATTCCTTGCCCTGTAGGAATGGCCAAAGTTAGCCATGAACAAGGATCCATTTTTCTGGGTCTGTGTGATACTGTGCTATTATTATTTCCCTATTTAAAATTCATTAATGACTCCTTGTTTCTCTCAGGATGAAGTTCAAACTCTTTAGTATAAACTAGGGTTCCTTTTATGGTCTGACTCTTGTATGTTCCTCTGTCTGTTTTATCTCTAAACATACTATACAATATCTCCTATTCTATAACCTAGTAAATCAGAAGTTGTTTTATTTATTTTTTAAAAATGTGTTTTCATTGATTTAAGAGAGAGAGGAAGGGAGAGGGAGAGAGAGATAGAAGCATTGATGCATCAACATTGATGGGCTGCTTCCTTCAGGGTCAATATCACAACCCAGGCATGTGCCCTGACCAGGAATTGAACCAGGAATCTCTTGGTGCTCAACCACTGTGCCACACCGGCCAGGCCAGAAGTTGTTTTAGCTCCTTGAATGTAGAATGCTCTCCTCCCCCCTCCTCCTCCTCCTCCTCCTCTTCCTCCTCCTCCTCCTTCTCCTTCTCCTCTTCCTCCTCCCTCTTCCTCCTCCCTCCTTCTCTTCTCTTCTCCTCCTGGCTTTTTCCTCCTCCTCCTCTTCCTCCTCCCCCCTCCTCCTCCTTCTTTTCTTCTTCTTCTTCCCTCCACATTGATATTTCCTTTTTATACTTCAGATCTCAACTAGATGATACTTTCTTCAAATAAATTCACTTACACTTATCCATGGTAGTGCATACCTCCCAGGTATCATCCCCTTAATGTCTTATTTACAGAAATGCTAAACATCCATTCTATGAATCTGACAGAAGTGCCATGGAGAGATTATGATGAATCCTACCTGGTTTTGGAACATGATCCATGTTCAATACCATAATCCATAGGGTAGTGTTTTCTGCTGTTCTTTGCCCCTACCTCCTGCTGTTTGGATTCCTTTCCTATCTTGTTGCAAGATTTGGGCTTCTTTTCTGATTTCTACAAAAAACATTGATACCAAGTTTATAATAGAATTTTGTTGAGGGTAATTTAATTAAAAACTCTAGGGGTCACCAGGAAGAGTCAAAATCATATAGCACTGCATTTCAACCTAAAGATGTTGACACGTTTCTCCTTTGAAGTGTCTCCTTGGCTCTTTCTCCCAATGGGAGGTTTCCTCTTCCTCTTTTTTTTTTCTTTCACTCAGCGTCAAAGTTCAAAATCCTTTTTGCTCTTTGGTTCCTTCAGAGAAATCTCAATAGCAATCCTTCTTGATTTTGCAGATTTTTCAGCTCTGATATGGTTTCTATCTCTTAGAAATCTTATTGAAGTGTATTCTATATAAAGCCAATATGTCCCTCCAAGAAATATTTCCATACCAGCTACTGAAAAAAGAAAAAAGGTCTGTGTTTGCATCTGGTGAGGATGTGCTAAAGTTGTGTTCAGTTTACTGCAAACTGCTTATGATCTATCAGGAAGCTGAAGTAGAACAATTATTGCATGCTTATATCTGATCTGAGTAAATCCAGAACATTATGCATCCATATAACTAAAGCAGCCTGTACTTTAGTAACAAAAAATAGGACTTAACCTAATAATATTTTGATCCATAAAAGATGAGTGAAAAATATGCATTGATGTGTAACCGATTGCCATTAGCAACATTCTTTCATAAAACAGATGTCTGTCTGCTCTCTGCAGCGCTGTATCTGTGAGGTTCGCCATCTCCAGAAATGAATCTTTGCTTTATTATTGCCCCACACTAATTGAAGAAAATGTTAAGTCTCAGTTTTGTGATTCATGCATAATTGACTGTGTGGTCAGTGAAGGAGAAAGAAATCAGATATTTCATGGAACAAGGACCATCTGTGTATTATTTTAAAACTGATTAAATGTGGCACAATCTGTGACAAAATGACAGTGGTTATAGACTTTAGTATGTGAGGATTGAAAGAAATTACATTTAAAAGTTGGTAATTAATAATTATTTTCCAAGTGGTATTATCCCTCTGCTTAATTTCCACAGACATCTTTTGGTCATGGCCACACTACTGGATGAAGGCAACATTGAAAGAGAAAGGCAGTTTTGATGATCTCTGCTATTAAAAACCAATATGCTCACTTTTTATATGAAACTTCTGTTAAAAGACATATTTTCTTTTTTTTCTTAATATGAATTTACTTTAATACAATACAGTAATGTAAATATAAAATCAGGTGTTTTGCTGAGTTTATCATATGCAGAAGATAGTACCCTTTATCAGTAAGCTAGCCTTACAGAAGAAGATCTAATTTTGGATATTGTAAATGACATGTCATAAATCTACTTCAAAAGTTAAGATAAATTTGAGTAGTTTGAGTTAGTCACAATGTGACAAATAACAGTGTAAATTATTCAGGAGCAGGCAAAAGTAGGGTTCAGTTGTAATACAAATAAATAATACAATAATTAAGATATAATAATACAAGAATAAACTCTGTGTTTTGTGTACTCACAACTGTAAAACTTCTTTTGGCAATCTATATTTTCTTGGTTCCATTATTAATCCATAATTATAATATCTCTATGGTTCTGCGGCCCGGCCGTTACGGCTGTTGCTGAGCGGGCGTCAGCTTTCCTCGCTCTCGAACCTGGATTCAGCGAGGGGTTGGGCAGGGCAGTGGACGGCGTTTGAGCCTCGGGATGGGGGAGGGGGCGTCCTGGGCGGCGGGGAGTCTGCTCCCACCCAGCCTCCGCCGGGACGGGCTCCGGGGGTTTCGGATGTGACTGTCCGGCTCGATCTTGGCCCAAGTGCTCAGCGAGGGAAGGAGAAGTGAGGTCTCCGAGGGTCGGTTTTGGC